>NC_049995.1:16426152-16427043 GCF_000003815.2 Branchiostoma floridae
CTGCACGGCGGGTGTGGTTGCTAGTGGTCCGCTGTGGTAAGGTGTGGTTATGCGGTAAAACAGGACTGAGACGGGCTACGGCAAACGCAACACTCCTCTACGGCGGGTGTGGTGCTAGTGGTCCGCTGTGGTAAGGTGTGGTTATGCGGTAAAACAGGATTGAGACGGGCTACGGCAAACGCAACACTCCTCTACGGCGGGTGTGGTTGCTAGTGGTTCACTGTGGTAAGGTGTGGTTTTTCGGTAAAAGCGGAATATCGTGGCGAAGACTGGTTTTGCTCAGTCGGGCCTGTAGCGCTCTATCCCCGTTCGTATCAACTTCTCTTCCCCTGGTAGAGATCTAGAGTGCACGTTGGGGGATTAAATTTCTGCTATCTACTTCGTGGTAGCCTGGTAACCATATCATCGGTTGCCTGTTCCCATGTTTACGGTGATGAGAATGGGCCCGCCCGTCCAGCTGATAAGCGCGCCCCGGGGTTGTTTTCAACGGTCTTGGATTCAGTTACCACGCTCCCGGCGGCAGAAACTCTAAAGGCCGGCTATATTAAAACATCCAGCGGCGAAATCTCGAAAGGACAGAAAGAAACAAGTCGATCTGTCTCACGTGAAGTGGCCAAATCCCCCAGATCTTTAAGTTTAACGGGGGAATAGTTGAGACAGGCGGCCTGAAAGCTCGGGCCTGCAGCGCTCTAGCCCCGCCCGTCTCAACTTCTCTTATCCTGGTTGAGATCTAGGGCGCAAGTTGGGGGATTGTATTTCTGCTATCCTACGTCGTGTTAGCCTGGTATTACACATCATCGGGAGCCTGTTCCCATCTTTACGGTGATGAGAGTGGGCCCGCCCGTCCAGCTGATAAGCGCACGCCGGGGTAGTTTAGTAAATTCTACGGGC
>NC_049995.1:16427154-16461786 GCF_000003815.2 Branchiostoma floridae
AAATCGGATCAGATGAAGTTTCTTCCGCCGCGGGTAACCTTTCGCGGGTAATGGAAATCCTGAACATCTTTCAAAGAAAAGTTTTTACAACTGTGGCAACACGATAGGTTTCAGATATATAATTTTGGGAAAGGCAATCTTTCCGTTTGTTTTTACTGTCTGAGTTTCGTGCAGGCTTCGTGCCCTTCTTGCCGAAATCGGACATTCCAGTTTATGTACTCTAGATCTTTTCGAGTTCTTTTGAATGCTGATCTTTCCGACGGCACCCCAAATGAACAGAACTGGAAGGAAGAGAAGAAAAGAAAAGGGGATAGTGCTCACCAACTTACTGGCTTCACTTACAGTTTCCACGCGTTTCCGTTACGTTGAATAGTTGATTCGCATCCATGTAGATACTGCTACTGTCAGTCTTAGCAGACTATGACAATGACGCTACACATAAAGCAAACTATACAAGTAAAAAGAATGCAAGTAAGTCGAACACATTGTCTCGAGATACAGCGCGAAAATTAATGAAATCAAATTCAGTTTAGTCCAGAGTTATTTTTGTAGGTAATAGCCCAACAAATCCCGACGAAACATTGAAATTGGCAGGAACACCAAGCAAAATGAATAACAAAAATCTTATATCAATGCTTTATCTTTTAAATGAATAGCACAACGTTAGCACGGGGCGAGTCTCCAAGTACTAAATTTTAGATGGAGATTCTGATTCTGTGTCATCGTTTTGCAGGTCAATTGTTTTTTTTAACTTTTATTATTCAATACTAGCAGTTAATGAAAAGCTGTATAACATACATCTGAACACTACGCTAAGTGATGATGGTTGTGTAATTACGGTGCAGCACAAGTGCCATATTTGTCGACCCCTCGACATGCATGGACGTTTGAATCAAGGCAAAGGAGAATATGCTATTCTTGTAGATTACTCTCTTCCAGTAACTGTGTCATTAAACGCTTGGTGGTAGGGCTGGGTATCGGTACAGCGTACCGGTACAAAACCGTTTTTTCTTATTGGACCGGTCCAGAAAAACCGGACCTGAAAAAAATAGGTGGACCGGATGTTGGACCGATTACAAAATTAACAGATTATTTTCTTAGGCATTCACACGTTTTGGCGCTTGCAGGTGGAAGAAAATAACAAGAGTGAAGTAGAGTAGAGTTTATAGTAATTTCTACCAAGTTTTACAGCCAATCGTACAGGTGCAGTTAGCGTTGTATGATTTTAAAACGCCAGTGTAAGTCTAATACTCCACCAGACAGATCTCTTTGTAGTGAAATGGACCATTGGTATGAGTCATACTGCATCAGGTCCAGGTTCAGGTCCGGACCTGGACCTGATACTCTGGACCTGAACCGGACCTGGACCTGAATTTTCTGTACCGGTACCCAGCCCTACTTGGTGGCATATGGCATATGTCAATTACTACAGAAACTCGTTTTTGTGATACTCCTTTGGTCTACTTTGCAGTTTATCTTTATGTGTGTATATATGTATGTCACTGTGTAATGTTGTTTTTCTGGGTGTTCATACACGAAATAAAGTAATAAAGATACACACATGACCCTATGTTGATTCTTGATTCTATGCTGGACACAGGCTACAGTTAAGCGCGAGGTGTAGCCATGCAAAGCTAGAACGCGCGTTGTTAAGATAATGATGAATGATCTTTATTTTTAAGTTCTTACCCGAATGGGCTAAATGCAATAGTTACGTTCAACGTAAATCATTACGTAACTTAGCTTTACTTTTATCTTTAACAAAATGGTATGACGTTGTGCTATTTGATGAAATCTATCTTTTTATCTATGTCTCTTCTGTCTTCTTGAAACAAGTATATACAAGTTCACGGAGTTTTTGTACAGAGTAGACGGGGGATGTCAAAAAACGGTACAAATGTTTCGTCTTTTGCTAACTGCTTAAATCGTCTTTCTAAATTGAGGGTACATGTAAAAGAGCTACGTATACCACCGTACAATGGACATTCTAAAAGAAAATGAACTTTATTGGCAATGCAGATGAAGTTAAAGACTGTACAAATTCTGTCGCTCGGATAAGTCCGGTTGTATCTTCCTACTTCAATGTGTAGGGGATAACCACTAATTATCAAGTTAGTCATGGCTAGGCGATGGCAAACACTGTATATATTCATGATCACGTACTGTTCAGTTTCGTAGGTTTGCTTGGACTTTCTATATGTTCTTAGTTTGTTTCTATGATTTTCCTTTTTACTATTAAAGTTCTGAATAAAAAGTTAGAAGAAATATGTCTTTTAGCCTTTGCTTTACTTCTGACTGGACTGATGGTAAATTGCGGTATTGATGTAACAATAGTTAACCATGATACCCCCGTCACATTATATACGATGGAAGGAAGGTCGGCTGATTTTAAGATCGATGGTCTTGCGTATTTCTCGCCCAAAAATTGTCCCCGTCACATATAAGCGAGGCTCGTGCGATCGCCTGTGAATAAATCTATTATAATGAACCTCCCATGACCTCTTGCTTGCGGACAAGGTAACACAAAACGTTCCTTACAGAAAGACAAGATATGAATAAATGTTGTTTCTTTTGTTGTCGTAATCTTTTTAACCAATTAATGAAATGCGCGGGCATACTAGAAATGACGAAAGAAAAGAAATTGTGTCACAAAGGCAGCCTGCATACTACCATAGGGGCCACAATGTCAGCATTACCCTCACAGACGAGATGACGTAGTCTACCGCGCCATCCATTGGGCTAGTAGCAGGTGTATTTGCCACTCAAATCCCCCAGTATCCTCCCGTTCAGTATACTCAAGTCAGACAAGTCACATAAATCTGTGAAGCTTTTTCCGAAAGCGTTTGCAGACTTTTTCTATCGGAAAAGTTGCTAGGGACCCTCCGTTATATTGTTGAGCATTTCAAGCTCGAGGTCTAATTCTAAGGGACCATCGTCATTAAAATCTTGTAGCGAACCAGCAATACTTCGAACATGGTTTGATGCGATAAAATTCTTTTAAAGTGTGCGTCATTTCTTTGGGCTGCAGTCTAACAACTTTCTGTGACTCTAGCTTATAGATCTATTACTAGTACCTCCGTGAACACGTGGAACTGGAAGAAGTTTTGATCCTACCAATAAACCCACCAACAAAAGAAACCGATCGAAAACGTTACGAGATTCGTTGCGTTTAAGAGTCATTGCACGAGAAAACCAGGCAGAGGCCGGAAGATGGGGGTCGGCCAAATCGGTTCATACTTTGTATGTGTGATAGGTATGAGGAACTATTAACAGCCATATACTTAAAACCCTCCAGCTATTTTCCGTTATGGCGTTCTGGGACCCCCCTCAGAGACCCTCAAAAATCCAACAATTTATGGCTGAAAATTACTGAAATTGCGATGGCTATCCTGACAAATTTACATAAGATACGAACCTAACTTATATATTTCCATATAGCATGGGTCCTTAAGTTTTACAGATCAAAATTTGAAGATGATACATCAAAGTTAAGAGGTTGTACTAGAGGGTTACCTGAACCACTGAAAGTAGATTTTTATCACTGTAAATTTTTGTGATTTTTAAGGCCCATTATCTGCTATACGCAGTAGCTCTGGTGAATGGTTTTACTGTTGCTAGATTGAGGAACATCTACTTATTCAATCAAAAACAATCGTCATTTTGCTTGGGATTGGAATTGGGGTTGGCAACAAGCTGAGAGTATTTAGCAGTGTTTATGGCTTGGTTAAGCAATTAAATTTGACTGCTGAGTTACTCCCGAACACCAGCCGAACACTAGCCGACCATGCCGAACACCAGCCGACCCATTCCAGACCCACCGTTCAGAGCCGAATGTTTTGAACATTTCAAAACATTCGGCTGAGGCAGCCGAACACCAACCGACTCAGCCGAACGCCAGCCGACTAGCTCCCGAATCACTCCTAATACCCCCCTCACAATAGGCGCGATTCGATCGGAAGACTAGTTTACGAACTCTGAATGACATTTTCGTGCTTAAGACGTCCGGTGTTCTCACGATCATCTTGCGATTTTTACGGATCACCGGCAGTTTTCAGGAGTCTTACGACGGTCGCGGTGCAGCGAAACATGTTCTTAACATATGCGACTAGTCGAAGGAAATCTCCAAAATCGCACAGCTCGTTACCGAGTCGCAGATTGTGCGTACAAATCGTGCGTACCTCGCAAGGGTATCGGTCAATAGTCTTGCGTCAATCCAACAATTGAAGACCGATAGGCGAGCAAAGACATAGTTATTAATCATCGAGCGCAAATCGGATGGCGAACGCCCGTCAGTTGGGCAACGTTCGGGCGACGTTCGCCCGACTTCCGTTTGTTTACAAATATTGAATTTCTGGGAATGTGAGGGTAATTCTAACATTGTGGCCGCTGTGGCAGTATGTAGGCTGGCGTTTGTGACACACTTTATTTTCTTGCGTCATTTCTATTATGCCCGCGCATTCCATTCATTGGTTAAAAAGATTACGGCAACAAAATAAGCAACATTTATTGATCTCTTGCCTTTTTTGAGGAACGTTTTGTGTTACCTTGTCCGCGTGCAAGAGGTCATGGGAGGTTTATTATCATAGATTTATTCACCGTCGATCTCACGAGCCTCGCGTATATGTGAGGGGGACAGTTTTGAGGCGAAAAATACGCAAGACCATCTTAAGATCTTAAAATCAACCGACCTTCCTGCGATCGCGAAGAACGTCCGAAGATCGTATATAATGTGAGGGGGGTATAAACCATTGTCGGGAGAGTCGGGAGCCAAATTCGGCTATGTGTAACCTAGGCACAGTGTATGTCCCCTTTTTCTCTCGCTCATATTTCACTCTGTAGCAACTCTCGCAGAAAGGCGTGTTTTCTATTTATTTTCAAAGAAAACGCCTATCAAGTTGTGTTTTTGTACTTTTTCTTTTGTACCGCCCCAACGACCCACCAGAAGGTCAAGGGATAGGTGAGGTGAGGTGAGACATCTACACTATCTATAATTTACATATATTGTTTTTATGTAAGTATGTGGACCCATAAGGATATGCATTTGTAGTAAATCACGATGCTAAACTATGAATCAGCTGCCACAAGCTTCGTGTTGAATCAGGAAGGCACAACCGCACTCCTCCAGAACAAAGAATTTGTCAGTTTTGTAACTTGAGTAAAGGCCCCCTCTCACTTGACGTGCGGCACGCTTGCGGCATTGCTGCGTTCGTTCACTGCGGCACTGTTGTGTTAATTTCACCGATTTTGTATTGCACTCACACTGACGTGCGGCACTGTTGCGTTTCTAGACTAAATGAACCTGTTATTGACAATTGCAGCGTTGTCAATTTATGAAAAATCACCGTAAAATGATGAGAATGCCCCAAAATGAGATATATAATGAAAAGATTTCCCTTATGATAATGAATTATATGGTACATATGCTATAAATAACCTTGAAAGACTTTTACAGTAAAGGAAATGACCCAAATGAACGGACACGAACTATATACCAGATTTCACTCGATGTGTACGTTTTGCACCATGTAACGTTATGTGTAATTATGTATGTTTATATGTTTATTCACCAATTTTGCAAATTTCTAAAACGAAAATGTTTGATATTTCATACTTTTTTGTATGACGCTGAGTATTTTCATTGTCGGCGGATGGCTTGCCAGCCTACTGATGTCTAAGTCTATCATATTTGTAAAAAGTGAGAAAAATATGGCCCATGGGTCTGAATGACTGCAATTTTGTATTTTATCGGTGGCAGGCTACCAGCAATGATTAGCTTGTAACGTTATAACGCAAACGCAAACTCGTTATCATCCAACATAAATAATTTCTTTTTGAACGTTGTACGATAACCTTTATCTCTACATCCGTAGGTTAGTCGATAAACCAGTTACTTATTTTTTGTTTTCAAGTATAAAATACTGACCTACTTTCCATTAAATAAATAAAAAGATGTATTTTCAAGTTAACTCTGAATACGGATACAAGGTAAGTTTTCTGGAATTCGCAGTGTTTTAACTGGATCGAAAACCGCTGTAAAATTAATAGAACTGCATCTAAAATAGTTTTTCGGTGATAAAATGATGTTTACTTTTGATTCTTGGTGTAAAATAGGCAAAGACTATCCTTGATACTGTTTGGGGCATGATGGCGGCACTGCTGGGGCATTGTTGGGGCACTGTTGCGGCATCTTGCCACTTGCGTTATTTTTAAACTTTTTAAAAAACGTCGCGCTTGCAAGCGGCACTTCTAGGTTTGCTTGCGGCACCTCTAGGTTTGCTTGCGGCACCTCTAGGTTCCGTGGGGGTACATCTGCATTTTCGAATGCAGCAATGCCGCAAGCGTGCCGCACGTCAAGTGAGAGGGGGCCTTTAGCCCGATTTGGGATGAGCGCACAATAAAGGTTATCATCACTTTAAATTACACCCACCACACATACATAGTATCGACAGACTAGTCAATAGCTAATAGTAAATTGAAATCAAAATCAACTCAAATTTGTTCATTTTATTCTATCTAGGTGATTAGACTGCAAACGCGATGGTGTCAAAGTTATCAGAAATTTTATCGCCAATAGGGAACACGTACGGTGACGACTCAAGGATGACAGTGAGCGCATAGTCAGGAGCACAATCTATTTGGCAACATCTAGATGGAACCCATAATAATGAACAACGGGACCCTACCACTAGTTGCATGGGGGTGGTCCAAACCTCTTATAACATTAACACTATACAATAGTGGCGTGATCTGTCTCTTCTTTCCCTTCTCTTCTCTTCCTTCTCTAACTCTAGACTACTTAACAAAGGGTGAGTAAGAAGGTGTGGTAAAATGTCGTGTATAGGAAGTCTAAACTTGAATACTGTTGTCTTCAAATATTAACTTGCTACATATAAGGAACATGAGTTAAACTAACTACAAAATATGTGTTACGTGAACAAGTAAACAAATATAACGGTAACAATAACTTGAATAGAGTTTGTTGAAGCCTTGCATTAGGTTTTGTCCTTGCATTCCTTGTACTTGACATAAGTTGTGTTGATATGGATGGAGAAATAAATCGTCTTAAGTTGTTTAAACCTCCCATTAGGTTCTGTCCTTATGTTCCTTGTGATCTCAATAAGTTTTGTGTTGATGGTGAGAATAAATGGAATAATGTTCTGTATCAATCTTGCACTAGGTTCTGTCCGTGAGTTCTTTGTACTTTAGAGAAGTTCTGTGTGGAGTCCACGGACCATGAAAAATAAATTGAATAAAGTTCTGTTTTGATCTTGCGCATAAGGTTCTGTTCTTGAGTTCTTTGTACTTTCTTTGCACGCTAGATAAATTCTGTGTTGACCTGGAAACTAAATGAATAAAGTTCTGTTTTAACCTTGTAGTAGGTTTTGTCCTTGAGTTCTTTGTATAACTCTAGAGAGTTCTGTGTTGACCTTGAGAAAACTATCTCTTTTCAAGGAATTGAAGGAGGTTTAAAAGTTCATTTTCGTAGCCTCGAAGAGACGAGAACCAAACAGCAGGTTGTCCCTGTCATCAAAGTGACAGTCTACTGTTATTACCCCATTTTACCAATGATCATCAAATACAAGAAAGCATACATTAATGTAAAGAACCATCTGGAAATCAGCGAGATAAGGCCCCCATTCCACTTGGATGTCGCTCTCTGCAACCTAAAATTTGTCAGATCGCTCAACCGATTTTACAGGAGAAAAACAAATCATTTTACGCTTTGTGTGTTTTGTTGTCAATTCAGTCACACTTTTACATTTTGTATGATCTACCCGGTATGAAATTTTGGGTAACATATATCTGTTTTGGATCGCAGCGAGAGTGTTGACTTTGGTGGTTCAATGTCATCAGTAGATACTGGAAAAGTGATTTGTGACCTTTTTTTTACTATTACAGTAAGCTGTTTTTAGATTTTAAAGGAGACGGGGGAATCTCCGGAGACGGGGGAAACTCGCCATCACGGCAAACTCCCTTCATAGCAAACTCCCTTCCTCGGCAAACTCCCTTTCCCGGCACAAGAGAACATAGCCAAGAATGAAAATCGCGGACCAAGCCACCCCCCTCCCCAAAAGAAATAGCCCCCGTTCCGAAGAATGCAACTTATTAAAAGCGACAGCATGTTGTTTTCATTTCAATGACTGAGAACGAGCCTATATTGTTAGACCATGAAATTTCTAGAATTTGCACTGTGCAACTTTCGATGATGGATCATGTGTTGCCAAGAGAGACCTCCTAGATGGACATGGTTCATCAGTGTAATGTTACACCAGGGACGTCGTCTCGCCCTGGCATCGCCAGCTTCCATACCGAGAAAACTCCACCCACATTGAATGGATATCTTCATTAGGCCACAGCAAGTAAATTTTATGGATGACATCCCTTGCAGACTGCAAAAATAATGAGATAGGGCGAAAAAAAAAAAACAAGATGGGTAGAAAAAACAAGATGGCTAAATTTTCAAAATAGACACCATAAACGTGGTAACAAGAGTTTAGGTGACAAAACATGGTAGCACTGACAACAAATCATTCATTCCTGTATTCAAGACGTGAACTAGTGTTGTTAGAGTGACACTAGTGTGGTAGACTGGTATTACTTACCAAGTTGCCAACTACACTCGTGACTTCCATAGTGGTGCCACTTTTACAGCTATTCAGCTGGTTTCACTTCTATAACTACAGTCATGGCTACCTCGCTATTGTGACTTCTACAAGTACAATCATTAGGCTAAAACACAACATACTTTCCCATTTTGGTACTTTCTCGTCATGTTGACCTAGCCTGGGTACCATCCTATTTCTACCTGGTAGAATATGGATGATACTCAGGCTAATGTTGACCATCTCCAAAGAAGAAAAAAAATCTTGTTTTTTTTTTCTGAAATCAGGTGAAAATTAATGAGCGCGCGGATGTCATCCATAAAATTTACTTGCTGTGGCCTTAGTTGAGCACTGGCTCGTACGAGGTGAATCCTCACCGACCTCAGAGAAAGTTCTGCTTGCGCTTAGACCAGTAGAGTGCTACGTCGTGTCCGCGTGTTCGAAATTTGCCGACTTTTTCGCTCGTAGACAGCACGTACATGTAGCTGCATGATGTAAGGTTGGTTGTGCCCTTGGCTTTAGCGGAACTCCAGGGATCGATCGAGGTAAGTGATGCTTGTATAGACGATTTCTTTCTGTGTATTCGTATAGATAACGTCACGGGCACATGACAAAACTATTATAAATGTACTGGGACTGTACTTGAATCTACTTACACACAGATATATGCTTATTTCCACATGTCACGTGCACCGTCTGGACGTTTTTCAAAGCGCGTGTCATTTTTAAATGTCTTTTATGTATTATATATATATCGAAAGATTTATGATTATTCCTTGTTTCTTTTCACTACATAGACAGCAGCTTACATGTACCTTGTTGGTCCGGTACACATCAAGTACAACGGATTATGGCTCCGAAAGAAAAGGCGTACGTGGAGAAGAATGGTATGATGGGGTACATGAAGAAGCACCCCACAGAGAAGGATCCGCAAACTGGAAAGGCAGTGGAGGAATTCGAGGCGGTGTCAAATTTTACATTTGACATCGTAGAGAAGGTGAGATCAATCTACGACCGATAAGAAACTGCATATCAACTCTACAGGATGACAGTTGACACTTTCCTCTTGGGTGGGGGGTGATACTAGTACTTGAAGTGCCCCAGTGACCTTGTTCTTTTGGGACAAGGTAACATTTCGAAGCAGTGGGTCCGCTCCGGCTGTTTTTTTCTTTCTATTTTATACAGTTTTGCATGTCTTATAGAAAACGGTACAAAAATAAAAGCCCAAAAAGAAAAGCAACCGCCGTCGAACCGCTGGTTGGAGAGAAGGGACAATGTATGAGTGTCCAACATGTGTCTTTCGTAGCACCTGTTGCCCGTTAATCTACGCGGTAAACGGCACCTCCCATGTGGCTGAGGGGTTCTTGCCCTCTTAGTGACCTAAGGAAACAAATGATGTTGTCTTTCTGGTTACGACCCTGTAGACCTCAGGCCATGTTGCTTTGATTATATGGATGACATCCGCCTGCGCTCAATTTTCGACCGTTTCCAAAAAAATCAACCAACCTGTAAATTGTGCAAGGCATCTGCAAATTGATCAAATTTAGATACATGACATAGATTGTCCCCAAAAAACTTTGAAAACGTATAGGGATGTCATAGAATGCCAACATCAAGAGAGAGACTAAATGAGACAGGTAAACTTTAAAGATCACTAATGATAGCTAACAGTCTGGTACTTCTATTAAATGTTTTAAATTTTACATCCTCCACAAACTGCAAAAATAGCAAGATAAGTCGCAAAAAAGCTGGGTAAAAAAAAGATAGCTAATTACAGTTTCAAAATAGATGTACGGGAATGTTGTAATAAGAACTGAAGCAGCAAAACACGACATCACAGCAAACACATTCATTCCTGCAGTTAAGAAGTGCACTGGTGTAGTAAAGTGACACTAATGTGGTAGATTTGTATCACTTACCAAGAAGCTTTGGTCAAATTTTCATTACCATGGAAATTGTCTTGGTGGAAATAATTCTATCTTGAATGTGAACACAATCTATCTCAGTCCCTCTGCAACCAGATTTATGATTTTGTACTTTGAACTAACAGTGTCTCCCATCTTAACAGGTAACAGGAGATCATGCCGGTCACTTAGTGCACATCACATGCCATGACCAGAAGAAAGGGTAGGTTATAAACTTATGCAATCTAGAGATGCATGTTGGGTAAGTCCCAACTTTTCAGTGTTTGTTACTTAGTAACATACTACATAGAGTTAAGTTTCACTATAAATTACCCTTTACGATGAAAAGATGCAACTTTGATGGGTACTCATTCCAACAGCAGGAATTATTATCCTCACCAAGGTTTAGCCTGATTTAATCACTCTTTGTAGGCCTGTCCTACGTTTGGGCCTCCTGCTGGATTCTTTTGAACTGAAGTAGTTTGTTTTGTTGTTACAATTGGAAGGGTACTACTCGAGCAGGGGTTGTTGAATTGTAATTGTTTTTGGCACATATATCGGTGAAGATTAACATAATGAGATGGATTTAATTGTAATTGGCATGTTGTAAATGGAAAAAGGGGAATTTGTAATCATGTTACAGCTAGTACTAACGACCCATGAAGGGACACAATGTACTATTCAGCTGTGCTTTGGTGAGTGTATGTGGATGTCATCTGATCTCTATTTTATTTAGACAATAGACTAGTAGCGCACTACAGGGCTTACAATGTATGAAGTTTGTTTGGAACATGACAAAGTGGAGGCATTTAATGGGAGAAGTGTGTTTAGACCACTAGCAATAGTAAATGAATAAATAAACATTAAGGTTAATAGTGGAAACAAACATTTTTTGCCAATGATCATCAGTTTTGTGCATTTGACTTTATGTTTTTATGATAGTCAATTCTGAAACAACAGCCCTAAATCTAACTCTTTGACCAATATAGAATTGTAGCAAATGTTAATAAGTTTCTATTAGGAAGACTATTTCAACATACATGTATGTCATGAGATCTGTACATGTTGTTTTTTTTTACCATGAAATTGAGTTCATATCATAGTCTTCATTCTTATGAAGGCTGTAGATGATAAACTTCTTCTCAAGATGGACCCAGCTTCCTGTAATGAGTCTTGGCCCGGCCAGGCCGGTGTGTATCGCTCCTCTGATTAGCCAGAATGAATCGTCACTCGGTGGTTTTATTTGGTGGTTAAAGCAAAGGACCGGGCGTTATGACACCATGTACACCTTGGGGCAGGTCATTAACCCTTGATTAATATATAGCTTCTTGGCTGCACCTATTACATAGCTAAATATAAAAATAATTTAATGTAGTGCACAGTGAATATTGCGACTTTCCATGGGCCTTCAAGGCCTGGAAATGTTATCCTTCCTGACCAATTATTCCCCTTTTTGCTGAATTATCCCACTTTGTTGGTGGCTAAACATGTAATGATAGAATATGGGTAGGTCAGAGCTCACAACTAGTCTTAGCACAGACTTTGAGTAATGGAGGTGTTGAACTGTAAATAGACCTTTGTCTGTTATGGTTTAGGTTGGGGGTCACCAGGAGAGCACATGGGGAACAGAGTGATGTCAAACCGGATAATGAGTGTGAGTGTGACACTGTGTGTGAGTGTGAGTGTGAGCAAATGATCTAACTTGCAAAATTTGCATTTCACTGTGTCTCTTTTTAGGCTACCTACAAATTTGTACAAGCTAAAAGCTGCTGTTCCTATCTTCAGAAAGATTGTCAGAATTGTTTCATATTCTGTACAGTTCCAGAACCTACATTTTACACAGATCATAACCTACATGCCAACTATTATCACAATGCATAAGGAAACTCTAACAAGTACCATTATGCTGTCTGGTACCAACAATTTGCAGAAACACACGGAGGAAGAGCAATTGTTTTTATACCAAACTCCATTTTCATGCACTACTCAGGTCCCTTCAACTAGACCTAGTTCATTTGTAACCACTGAATAAGTCAACTAGCTCTACCACAGTCAGAACAAAACAAATGCCTCAAAATAAGAAATTATACAAGCTGAATTTAAAAGTGAACTTGTGCAATAACAATATGCCAATCTGTTTCACATCACAGGATCAGGTACATCCCAGTCGATGCGAAAAAAGACCGATTTGTCAAATACGCAAACAGAACCATGGGGGACCAAGACTGGGCAGGGCTAAGGTGCTCCATAAGTGACACAGCATTTCAGGAACTCCTCGTCAGAAAACAGCTGGAGTTCGAGCGAAGTCCAAACCTTAGGACGAGACGTGGGACGACAATCGTCGGCAAGGTCCAAGAAGAAGCTGCATGGATATTCAATGATGAGGTTAGAGCTTTTTGATAAACACAGTGGAACAACTTGGAAATAGAAATATTTTCAATTGTTATAACTTTCAATGTCCAACATTAACATTGATGCCCAGAAAAATATCAGCATATGAGTGTAATAGGGAATACACTGTAAATATACAAATGATTTGACTGTGAATAATTAGAGTATTGTTTTATAATGAATTTTTTTTAAAGGTCCATCTAGTAGCTTACGAAGATGCTAGAGGAAGGTTGAGGGTCAAGCGTGTGAAGGCAGAAGACCAGACATACAGGCTACTGCCGGACAAGGGACACACCTGGGAAGCAAAGATTCAACTCCCCCTGACACTGGCCCCAATGAAACGTGCTGTCAGGGTCAGTCTGTATGCATTTTATAGCCAAATCACCTGTAAACTAGTAAAGAGGTAAATTCTGTACTTTCAGATTGGTAACACTTGCTCATCTAGATTTTTAAACTCATTATGGTGCCTGCCCCTACTAAAAGACAAAATGTATGCATTGATACTAGGAATGGGGGTATTAAGTTTTTGTAATGGGCAACATCAGAATGTTTCATTTTCAAAAAGAAGTACTTTTGAAATTACATTGTATACTTAATAATATATAATTTTGTATGGGTGTTTTTTGTTGGGATAGCCAATTTTTGCAAAAGGGCTCCTTATATTTGAAAAGTTAAAGTTGAAGGGTCAGATGCCCTGTTCTCAAATGTTGACTTCCCTGATAAATTTGGATATATTGCATTTATTTTATAATCCAGCTGATGCGGGGGGCATTTCAGCATAACTTCCTCCCAGCAATGGCAGTACTTTCGCACGGGGTCATGGCCATGAATGCGGAGACAGTGGCAAGCAGGTTTGACAGCTGCCCCGTCACGATAGCTGTTGGACCAAGTGGTCTAGGCAAGACCATGGCTCTGAAAACCACGCTCAGCATGATCGGTAAGACTTTAATCATTTCTAATATTTCTCACCTTTCTAAGCACTCTAGCTTTTTGACAACATAGTAATTTAGATACCCTTCCAAGAAATATAAGACATAGTTTATTTGCAAGTTCTGATTACTAACTGCAAGTACATGGTAGAAACATAGGACCTACAAACATGTGACAATGAGGGATTAACATTATAATTTTTAAAAAAGAGACTGCTTAAGAGTTAGCCATATCTGATCAGGTTGAGTTTGACTCGAGATCCTGGAAGCAAACAGCACAAGAAGGCGAACAGCCCCACTTGTTCTCCAATTAGTGGGTTCTTCAATTTCAACAGGAAAGTGTTTTTCTGTTAATACATAAATTTCGGAAATTTTGGGTATGCTTTCGCAACTTCTCTAAATGAAGTGATTCTTTTGGCTTGTTTTTACATAATCTAATATGTGTATCACCCTCTTTCTACTTTAAGGGGATGAGCGTGAATTCTGTCTTTGTTGTTTGTAGGGCACAGTCCAAACCAACTATGTACTTCTATCTAAGGCCATGTGCACACTGACTTAATTTTATTGATAACATCCACAAATTCGAAATCTGGCAATATGACCATGATATGACTACTCTCCAAGCAGAGGTTTGGCTCCGGCTGTTTTTTTCGTTTTTTAATCGGTTTTATCGGACTTTGTATTTTATACTGTTTTCTTGATGTCTCGCGGCTGAAAAGAGAACAGTATGAAATAGAGAGCCCAAAACGCCTAAAAACATCACAACAGCCGGAGCCTAACCTCTGCTTGTATAGTATGATACGACAAACACATGTACACCATCAAAACGCGTCAGCATCAAAGGAGGGCACTATTGTGGATTATATACAATCGGAGAGGGGATGTTACGTTTGCACAGTAGGTAACGAAAGACTGACGAAAACCAGCGAGTATTTCCCACACAACTTCAAATTCAAAGAGTTAGACGTTCTATCCTGGACGATGAGAGAAATTAATGGGAGAGGAGTTGAGGTCAGTTTGATTGCCAAACCATGTTTGTTCAGTTGAGACTGCCCTTTAACTTAAATTCTTATCACAGTCATATATCATTCACAGTCCTTGGAACCATATACCTTCTAATAGTGTACTTCTTTGATCGTTCCTGTCAATATATGAGTCTGCTAAGATGATTGATACAACCTACATGTGCCTCCTGCAAATAAAGACTTGTTGTTTCTTTTCACACACTGTGTTCTGTGATTCAATTCATAATGCCAGCTTTGTGGTCCTGTGGTTTAGCAGAATTTTTTTATTTGCTGGATTTTTTATTTTTTCGCCCTCTCGCCTTAGTTTTGGGGTCTCCAGAGGATGTCATCCATAACATTAAGTTGCTGTGGCCTAATGTATACATTTTGGAAGTTTTATAGAACCTCAGCTTACCAATATGGGTTATGAAGGAATATCTTTATTTGCAGGCAAGTTTGGTATATTGTTCTCTTTTGACGAAATAAGATCCTCAAACATCAGGGTCCTGTGGAGTTATTATCTAGCTGATAAACAGTCATCTTTAATTAAACCATTTTCTCTTGTTCAACTTTCAAATTGAGTTGTCTGTTTGTTTTTGTCATAAACATACTATTGTCAATATAGTACATAGTGGCAAAATTGTTCAGCATGCTATAAGTTACATGCTTATCAAGTTTTGTTGCAATACCAATAATGTAATACGAATACCACTGTCATGGTCACATGTCAAATTTTTTTTTGAGCAACAAATACTGACCCTTTTTAATATTCTCAATGAAATAACTTACATACGACTTATGATGTTCCATTTATATCACTGCAGGTATCGGGAACAATGGGTGCCTGAGGCAATACAAGAGGGAAGCCGTGATATCGCTGGCCAATAGAACCACCCTTGGCTGCTACCTGGATGACCCCCATTCCGTAGAGTCAAAGAAGGAGACTGCGGTTGACTTCTACGGAATGGGGGCATTCTACACCCTGTCCAGGGGTGTAGAGTTTGCCAGGTGTGGTTTCATGATGACCGCGAACTGTCCCATGGAGCAGCATGAGGAGCGGTCAGTAACAATAACATTATGTTTCATACTGAAATGAGCAACAAAGAGTAATGCGATGCATTTACCTAACGTACACACAGCCATGCAGGCCTTGTCAGATAATCTATAATGCTACAATATATCACCTGATTTATTTTCATAAATAATGACAACAGGCTATAATATCTAACTTACTGATTTAGATACTAAATTAGAAATTTGTTGCTACAGCTCTTTACGATCAAGACAAGGGTTCACTTATTCTGCTTGCCGTTTGTAGGATTAAAACAAAATGTACACAGAAATTCCATTATTATTACATGTACACATGTATGTCCAGCACCAACAAAATGTGAGAGGCACAGTTGATAAGACAACTTTTTTTTTCTGTACCTGCAGGGATCTTCGTAGATTCGTGTACATTCCTTTTGTTGGCCCCAAAATCAGCAACACTGGGGGAGATGAGGAAAGGGTCAAGTTGACGATGATGAGGAACGAAGATCCCCTCTCTTCATGTATTAGAACCTTAGTCCTGATCGGGGAGGAGTTCAGGACGAAAGGCTGGATGGATGTTCTCAGACAACAACAGGTGTGGGCTGCAGAGTTCCCAAATGTGCTGCGAGACACCTGGCGGAATTACAGCACTCTACATTGGTTCACCCTGAGGGTATGGCTGCACATTTTCAGATTCTCTGTGCAAGAATATATATATATATATTATCGAGCAGATTAAAATTGGACTGAGCAGAGCACTTTGGACTAATGCTTGTAGCCTTTCACAGACTACACCTATATATCAGATATTTTGTGAAAATGTGTATTGAAAGGTAATTAATATCTAGAGTGCAATTAGATGTCTCCAGGAACAAAGTCAATTCTGCAGAATTCTGCAGAATTCTGGAACCTGAGCCAGAATTCTGCAGAATTCTGGAGCCTGAGCCAGAATTCTGCAGAATTCTGGGAACCTGAGCCAGAATTCTGCAGAATTCTGGGAACCTGAGCCAGAATTCTGCAGAATTCTGGGAACCTGAGCCAGAATTCTGCAGAATTCTGGGAACCTTAGCCAGAATTCTGGGAACCTTTGTTCCTGGAGACATCTAATTGCATTCTACATATTAATTACCTTTCAATATACATTTTCACAAAATATATGATATATAGGTGTAGTCTGTAAAAGGCTACAAGCATTAGTCCAAAGTGCTCTGCTCAGTCCAATTTTAATCTGCTCGATAATATATATATATATATATATATTGCTAGCTATTAGGATGTGTACCAGTACTGGGTACTGGTTACAGTATGAGGACATTCAAGGCACAAGTCCAAAATTGATTAATGCATTGAAATCATAACCATCTTTGTTTTGATATTCTATCGAAAGCCAGCATTAGGCACATGAAACCAGTAGTACATAATATTTTGTATACTGTTTATTTATTTCTCCGTCCTAAATGAGAATGACAATTCAATTTGTAAACTTCTTCATGCACAAGTACAGGTGCCATTAAACCTCAGTCTGTAACTAAGTCCTGTACCTGTACTTTGCAGTTTGTACATTATGTATAGGTCAGACATCGAAGTTAGGGCTGCCCATAGGAAAGCATGTTATAATACACTGAATGAAGGCTTAAAAAAAGTACTAACATATATTTCAATCTTAAAAATTCTTCTCCACCAGAAAGTCACTTGGGTCTAGTTTATAACCATTCAAAGAAAACGGGATTGTTTTGGCTCATTCTCCAAGAAATGCTCGCTCTATGAAAACCTCACCTTGACCCCTGTTCCCTCCTGATACAGCCGGTAGCACCCTACAACTAAAATCTGTCCTTATACCAGCTGAACTGCTGAACTGAACAAATTTTGACCCAAACAGGAAAGCTTAGACCCTACCTGTCCATTCTAACTCAAAAAGTCTCCAGATTGGGCAAAAATTTTCAAGGAAAAGAAGGATTTTCAAGGATTTTAAGTCAAACCCAAATCGTCTTCCCATTTTGTGCACTATACTACGCAACACAACTCTGACGTCAGCTCTATAGGTATTCGCATACGTGACTGTAACATATCATTTGTAACTTTTTAGTATTTTACAATTAAAAAGCATTCAGAGACCTCATACCTCCATGAAATATTTTGATACTTTGTAGATAATTCAACATCCCACCACTTACGAAGTAGCACTATTTCTTTTAACTCACAGGTGTGTGAAGTGTTTGGAGTGTCTGAAGATGAGGTTAACAGCTTCTGGGAAGAGACGATTCATCCATTTGTCTTGACACATATGGTGGAACCACAAAGTGGGGATCAAATGGAAGAATGCCCAACACTGCTCGGCACAGTAAGATCTGAGATTGTCAAATGGATCACTACAACAAACCCTCTGGTAATTTGACCATAGTTAATCAGTTTATACATGAAAAACATAAATCATCAATGAAGGACATTTCACACTGAGGCATATACTACAGTATATATAGCAGTAACTTGTTTTGGTGTTTTTATTTTCTGAATGAATTTGTGCATTTGGTGTTCCTGTGCCTTTGTTATTTTACCAATTGACATTTGGTATGGGGTGCCTTCAGCTTTAGACTGTGGCAAGCTCAATCTTACATCTTTCCAAAATGTCATGGAAATAAATTCTCCCTTGACTTCTGTAGATTTTGCACTTGGACCCATATTCATCTTTATCCTTCCACATAATACCAGCAATCATGTTATTTTTATGAAACTTCTCTGCATGTTTTTACCTAAAACTAACAATTGAAGTGAAAGAAGTCTTGGGCACAAGAATAACCCTCTTGAGGGAATGAACCATGAGTTGCATGTGCTATCCTGCAAATGTTATCATAATCAAACAGAGACTCATGAGCAAGTGTTACCATTGAATCAATTCAACTAGGAATCTTACCGAGTATAACAATGTCTGTGGTAATCATTTGATGCCCTTCCATATTACCTTAAAGGAACTGCAGACTGCAGTCAAACGAGGGAAACCAACTTACCAAAAGCTGGGGCGTGTAGACAGCTTACTGGTGTTAAATGAGGCCCTTGCTGTTGCCGTGCCTGATGTCTCTGGTACCACTATCCGGGAGCACCTGAAAGCCAGTGACCAAGGCAAGTCAACATCCACATCACGCAAAGTGAAGCTGGGGTCTACAAAGAAGAACATGCGCTTCACGGCTTTCAAGTGGGACAGTTTCACAACAGAACAACAGGAAGACATACTGAGACGTAAGTCATATCAAGTACTAGAGTTGGGTACATTTGTGAACAAGTACAGGATATTTCCCACAAAGTTAACAAAGAAATAAGGTATGAAAAAAAAGGAACTGTGAGGCAGCAGAATGACTGCTCAAGATTACTAGGGTACCAACATGCCCTAATTCTAGAAAGTCTAGAATACACATATTTAGGCCACAGCAAGTAAATCTTATGGATGACATCAGCGCGCGCATTAATTTTCGCCTGATTTAAGAAAAAAAAAACGAGAATTTTTTTTCTTCTGCAGGGATGGTCAACATGATGATAAAGTACCAAAATGAGTAAATATGTTGCATTGTAGGCTAATAATTGTACTTGACACTTGTGAGGTACCCAGGACTTAAGTTGAAGAAATGAAACTTAGTGGGTACTAGTAGTTTTAAAAGTGACACCAATATGGAAGCCATGAGTGTGGTTACCAACTTTGTTGGTGATGCCAGTCTACCACACTAGTGTCACTTTTACCACACCAGTACATGTCTTATATACAGGAATGAATGCCTTGTTGGCTCTGATACCGTGTTTTGTCCCTTTAATTCTTGTTACAACATTCATCACAACTTTATGGTACCTATTTTTGAAAATGTAGCCATCTTGTTTCTTTTCATCCATCTTGTTTTTTTTTCGCCCTATCGCACTATTTTTGCAATCTGCAGAGGATGTCTTCCATAAAATTTACTTGCTGTGGCCTTAGTTAAGTAAGGTGTCCACTTACATAAGTTACAAAGTTGGAATAGAAGTGAGTGACTAGGGAAGCCCCTGTAACCTAAAAACTGGTAGGATGACACTCACATAGCAAGTAGTAATTAGAGAATAATGAAAAAATTTCATTGATCAAGCAAATTACTAGTAAGTCCTAATGAGGAAAATTAGCAATACTATCAACATATCAAAAATTGAAATGACATGGAAACTGTTATTGATGGTTTGTGACCTACAGATTCTGTTGAAAAATAGTAAGTACAGTGCATGGCTTTGTACAATAACTTAAATTTTGCACAAATTGCTATGATAGCAGGTGACACTTACGTTTTTATAACAGAATCACTCGAGAAGGAGGTGTTACTTTCCAATAAATTGTGTATCAATAATTCATAATCAGCGCACTGTTTCAGAATTCCACTTGTGGTGAACTTCGTGACGTGTGTTTGTAAAACGCACTTAACTCATCTGCCCTTAATGACAACGACAATGATCAGATTCTTTATTGCACAATGATATTTATGCCAAACATGGGCTGAATGCATTCATTGATCAGATATCTATCAGAAAATAACTCTCCACTCATTGTCATTGAAATGTAGAAAATGACAATTTTTCATTCAGTTTCAGTGAAACCAACCTGTTTGTTTAGGAAAATCCCTCTTATAACCATAGCCAAAAAATGGCGACTTGTTATTTTCTTACCCATTGGTTATATATTACAGGGCAGGTAACAAACGTTACCGGTAACATTTGTTACAACTAGTAAACTTTACCCCTTTTTCTTCAAAAAGATTAACATTATTGGTTACATCATTGAGACATAAGTGGATGTCCCTAGGGACATTTAAAAAGTAGGCAGTATTTTTACATCAGGTCATATAGAAAGCTTAGAAAGCATCAAACAATGGGACGTTTATATTACAGTGATTTTTGTACAACATTTTGTTAAGCAAGGTGGAATGCAAATGGCAGTCAATGACCCTTTCTTGTTTCTTTAGAAAGCCAGGAAAACTGTACAGCGTCACAAAAACGGCCATTTCTGGCCTTGCACGTGGATAATATAACCGTAGCAACCATCGTACTCTTGGTGGTAACGTTTGTTTTACTTACTGAATTTGGCGACAGGCATAAACCTCCTCACACAGCCTTCAAGATCAGTGATAGTAGCGATCTGCATAACGTGATCGGACAGAGGGCCTGGGTAGCTGGTTTCACCTGCTGAACAATCATTATGATTATGGGAACTGAATTGTTATATTTTGGGCTACTATTTGAATTCTTTGTTTCTTCTCAGGCGGCAGCCATTTTTTAAGAGGGTGAAATCCCATGCGTCGCTATAATAATGTTCCAACCATCAACCAGTATGAATGTTAGGGTGCATCTTTTGTAAAACATTACAGGGGTTGGGGAAAAACGAAGTGACTTGTGATGTTGTCAATCAAATAAATTCCAATAAATTACATGTACGTGTAAGTGCCATTAAGAATTTAGGTCTAAGATACATTCTCCAAATGAATTCAAGTCCACCAAGAAATCTTACAGTTTGCACTTTCAACATCTTACTGAGAGCATTTTTTTTTACTGTTAACACAGATTTGGAAGACAACAGTGATGGTGATCAAGGCATCGGGCTCTCTAACCCCACTTCAGGTTAGTATACTGATTCATTATGATTCTATCATGACTAAGCTTAGGAACATACCAGTCCAGTTCCTGAGTTCTTGAGACATTTAGTTAGATGTACATTTCTTATTTTGTCATGTCTCAATGACAGATACAGAATGCCTATGCACATAAGGTTGCATCCAGCATAATCCATTTTGATGGTCTTCTCAAAATATCTCACATATTGAGGTCATATCACCCAGCTGTACAACTCGAAAGGCTGGCCCTTCCCATTGACAGCAGGTACAAAAATGAAAAAGAAAATGTCGAGGGGAGCATATTTCAAGGGTTACAAAAAATCTGGAGACAGACAGCCAGTCACCAAAATAATGTATCTTCATAGTTATGTAATTCCAATAAATTACATGTACGTGTAAGTGCCATTAAGAATTTAGGTCTAAGATATATACATTCTCCAAATGAATTCAAGTCCACCAAGAAATCTTACAGTTTGCACTTTCAACATCTTACTGAGAGCATTTTTTTTACTGTTAACACAGATTTGGAAGACAACAGTGATGGTGAACAAGGCACCGGGCTCTCTAACCCCACTTCAGGTTAGTATACTGATTCATTATGATTCTATCATGACTAAGCTTAGGAACATACCAGTCCAGTTCCTGAGTTCTTGAGACATTTAGTTAGATGTACATTTCTTATTTTGTCATGTCTCAATGACAGATACAGAATGACTATGCACATAAGGTTGCATCCAGCATAATCCATTTTGATGGTCTTCTCAAAATATCTCACATATTGAGGTCATATCACCCAGCTGTACAACTCGAAAGGCTGGCCCTTCCCATTGACAGCAGGTACAAAAATGAAAAAGAAAATGTCGAGGGGAGCATATTTCAAGGGTTACAAAAAATCTAGATCTGGAGACAGACAGCCAGTCACCAAAATAATGTATCTTCATAGTTATGTACATGTAATTCCAATAAATTACATGTACGTGTAAGTGCCATTAAGAATTTAGGTCTAAGATACATTCTCCAAATGAATTCAAGTCCACCAAGAAATCTTACAGTTTGCACTTTCAACATCTTACTGAGAGCATTTTTTTTACTGTTAACACAGATTTGGAAGACAACAGTGATGGTGATCAAGGCATCGGGCTCTCTAACCCCACTTCAGGTTAGTATACTGATTCATTATTCAACAAGTTTATCCGTACTACTTTATGTACCAGCATCATGGACCCCGGGATTCACCCATTAACACTGTGTCATGCTACCTTATGGCTTCACACTTGTTAAAAACTTATCGCACAGTTCATCATCAACAGCTGTGTGTTATCGTATGTGGGACATGGGAACCGACATCTAATGTTCCACTAATGACCCTGTCAATCAAATGCCTGTCCCCGTTTGCAATGAAGCATGTAAGAATTCTCGTCCCAAATGAAGTTTAGCCATATTATATTCCCGGAATTCGACTAAGAAACATCAAGGCCCTATTCCGTGCTTCATACTTATTACGTCCATAACAGAAACATGTTAACTTAATACTTGGTGCGTTTGTCAGTCTGTCTGTCGGTCTTGTAGGTGTGTCTGTGTGTGAATGTGCCTGTGTATTAGACCATCCGGTTACTTATTGTCACTATATCTTTTAGACTTTGGCCACATGTTATCTCACAATCCATACTTGTTTAGTAAGATTCACATGACACAGAAATATTAAGCAACTTTAGATACAACGATATATCTAACACCATGAAAAGAATCATATAGGATATAAGCACAACGTCACACACCAAAGAAGACAAAACAAGCAACATATACCAGACCTACGTCACAGACTATGTTACCTACGGTCACTTGTTGTTTCTTCTTCTACTTGTTCCTAAGTTCCAAAGAGGAAGCGAAAGCGCAAGAGTCAGGAAGCCAAGAAGAAGAAGAGGAAGAAGAGGAAGAGGAGTGAGATGCTGTTGTAAGAGTGTTTAGGTTAGGTTAGGTTAGTGTTAGGTCGAACAAGGAGTATTTACACGACATAGACCCCTTCCTTCTGTTACACTGTTACACGAGACTCAGTCTTAACCTCAGGGTGTCTCATTTTGCCCCCCTTGACAACCCCCCCAAAGCTCTGTTGGTCTGGCTGTTATGTTGTTGTACAAATGTATGTGCCCAACCCACTTCAGATTGTGAAGGAGTATGACACCTACTAGTAGGTACAATTATAAAGCATAAGGTATGCTGGCTGTTCAGTGGTGGTTTAGTCAAATTTAGTGTAACTTTCATTCAAGAAGACAGGCAATTTGGACTGGTGGCTATGAACTTATGAAGCATGGATTTTTTTAAAACATAGATTCTGAAGTGTACTTGCCAGCTGCATGTTTTTGACCATTTCCAGAGCAGACTTGGTCTCTTTTGAAGGGTTTTTATCACTAAGTGGTTACTATAGACAAGGCAATCATCAGCAAACAGTTTCAGTTGTGATGTTATTTCTTTTTGATGTTGTTAATGTACATAAGAAACAGTTCTTTATACAAATTAGTCCTTATCCCATGAAGAATGGAATTTTATGAAGCCAGTGGTGAGGTAATCGCGTAGCATTGGTAACATTAATCAACTTAGAGTTGCAAGAATGTTTAGTCCTGGAGTGTGTTTAAGTTTAATAATGTTGAGTCGGATTAGGAAGTAGGGTGTGAGTCATGTAAGTTGTAACGTACATTTTAGTGGTTCCATGTATGTTATCTTAACATATAACGTTATGTTAAACAGATACAACAAAAACACTTTTGTGAGCGACATAATGGCAAGTGTTGTGAGAGTGTTATAAGCTCAAGACAAATGCTCGTCTACGATACCTGTGTCCGGCTGTCATTTGTGCTGTTAATGTTCGTAGTTCAGGTCGAGAGGTCACCATTTCCGAGCCGGTAGCATGATGGGAAAAGTTTTTGTGAAAAGTAGACTGGTATTATGATAACAACAACAACAATATCAGGATACAGGAGCGCCTTCTGGTACGTCAAATGATTTAATTGAAATTGTTTTGTTAGTGTCACATAGGGACAGTCATTATGCCACTCCGTTTCCTCCATTAACCCGGAAATCGAAACCGGAAGTAAACAATGAGGGACTGTCAATGTCATCCCAAGGAGGTTGCCGGCACCTCTCGTTATATAGACTTCTAGATGCCAAGACACTTCAAGCAAAGGTATTTATAGCTGTTGATGCCAAGCCCAGGAATTGTACGGGGCAAGAGTGATCTTGAATTCCACAAAAGAAGAATAATTAGCAGAAGACCGCGGGATCGCAGGAGGGGACTATCCTATCATCATATCCTCCCCCTCCCCCCGTCCATGATTTCCCAATCCGGAGCGCGAGCGTGCGATGAAAAATCGTAGTAATTTATTCTCCTTATGTGATAAAGACCATTTAGTTCTTGGAGATGTTATTGAAAAGTCAATAATGATTGAGACTTGCATGCTGTGCAGTGATCCAAGAGGGTGGGTCAGTCTTAATACCGGAAACCACAGGAATCCAGAGGAAACCACAGGAAACCATACATAGGTGGGTGAAATCTACTGAAATACATTATCTTTTGTTGAGTAAACATGGCAGGTCGGTATATTTTAGCAAAGAATAATCTACATGGCCCTTGAATGAAGAAATCGTCAGAAAATGCCTTAGACGACGGCTGCCCGGGGGCCATGTTTGTTTTCATTGCAGAGTACTTATTTGTTTAGTGGTGTTTTGATACTAGTAACTTTCACAAGACAGCTGAAATCTACCGAAATTCAACACAAAAGGCTGTTATATATTGCCATAAAAGATGTACATAAAAAAATAGCCCACTGGTACAAGAAATCACTAGAAAGTACGGCAAAGTACTGGGCGACCCCGGCCTGTTGCATCGCTACAATTCTTGACGCTAAAACTGTGGCGGACCCTGCTAAATAAAGAAGTTTTCAATGTTTACCGGGGCTGAGTTAAAGAAGTACTGTTTCAGCTGTCTTGTGCAACTTGTCATACCCTGCTTACAACAAGTAAGTTACTCTGCAATGAAAAAAAAAACATGTCCGCCAGGTGCGGCAGCGGTCGCCCGTAGTCTATAGGCATTTTCTGACAATTTCTTCATTCCAGGGCCACATGTAGGTTATTCTTTGTCAAAATATAGCGACCTGCCATGTTTACTCATCAAAATATACTGTATTTCAGTAGATTATACATTCCTTCATGTGGTTTTCTGTGGTTTCCTCTGAATTCCTGTGGTACCGGTATTAAGGCTGACCACAAGAGGGTCTGCATGGGGATGATGCTAATGGTAAATATAGGAGTGACGGTAACGCTTAACGAAAAATAAGAAAGGCCGACAATGCTTAACGGTAAATTTGGAAGCTTCCCAATATTGCAATGAATTCTGCAGCCTTAGTGGCCAGGATTCTGCATACATCAAAACTGCTAAATTATGAGGTGTGGAGCCGGTGTCACTATTAGTATAGATAGTGGTGCGTACCTAAAACACGGAACCGGAATTGGACTTGTAAAAACGTTTGGCAATTGACACACCGAGATGCCAGCCAGCCTATCAAAGCTGGTCACATGACTTTCCCGCCATTATTCGTCAGGCTCTCGTCTCATCGCAAACTTGACACACAATCAACAGAAGATTAGACATTGTTCGGAAGATTAGACCAGTCCTTGGAATCTTGGAATGACTGGACCTGTTCAAGCTATAATGCCCTACATTTCTATACCTTAGTTAAAATAACTAGAACTTGTATGTGTTGGACATAGCGTATTGGTTAGAGCATCATCCTGTGAAACAATTTTGAACAGCTTTGTTCCGAGTTTGAGTCCCCGCTGGATTTTTTTTTCAATTGTCCTTATTTTTCCTTTTTATTTTAAACATCCATTTGATATAAGAATACTTTCGTCTTGCAACCAGAACCATCAAAACCCACCTTTGGGACTTTTTGTTCTGCATTTGGGTGCATATTTTGGTAAAGAAATGAAAACATAGTAGATTGTGAACCACAGTATCAGCACCGCGGTTTGGCCTTTTATATGCATACTGGTATATGACAGGACATTGATTCTTATCATATCAAGGGATGTTCCTGGACAGGGCTCGAAATGCTTTTTCCTAAGCAGGTAAAAATAACAAAAAGATACCAGAGAATTATTACATGAACCCTTCAAATGTATCCTAAAAGTGGATAAAACAACTTTTTAACATAAATGTACTTTAAAGAGTGAATCTTCTTCAATTCTTTTTTAGTTTAGTTAGTTAGTAACAAGTAGGTAAGGCAGTACTGCCCTGCATAGAAACAAAATTAATAGTTCTTGTTCTTGTTCTTGTATTGATACTGGGCAACACCCCTAAATGGGGCAAACCACCCAGGGCGTAGCGCTGTTGTTTTTATTGGCTATTCCTCAGATGTTGTAATACCTCTTCCTTGAACTTGACGGGGTTAGATTGAAAAATCCACTTTACAATAATAACCTGGCGGGGTTAGATTGAAAAATCCACTTTACAATAATAACCTGGTGCAGGTTAGGTGCAGGTAGACACCTGAAATACCTGCACAGTCCAACTTTTACCTGCAATAACCTGCATCATGCAGGTGGTTTTTTAAATCTTGCTGCACAATTTACAAAATGGTACAAATGTTCAGAAATTATGATTCCGTGATGTTTTCAACGTCTCAATGTTTCCATGTCCCCTTACTTATTATTTAATAATTTTGTTTTTTACATAACTTTCCAGGTGTGTCTGAAATATATCAACATCAAGTAGACTGTCAGACAATGATTTCATCACATCACAAGGTGCAGGGGACCTGACTTCTAGATCAGTGTACCTAAACAAACTTACATACAGGACAGGTATACACAAAAATTGGATTATGTTAACCAAGTGATAGATATGTGCCCCAAAATATAGGGCTTTAGGGTATGAGGTCAACACCCAATCTATGAACAATTATTGTTCTGAATTTGTTGCAATTTTTCAGTTTTGGATCCTCCAACTTGAAGGTTGTGAAGATTTTGAAAGTCCTGTAAATAGTGTAATACATATTTTGAATGTACCTTCCCTGTTCATCTCTAACGTTTTTATGTATACAAGAGAGCCTATCATGTACATTAACAGTTTGGCACTTTTTGAAACATAATGTGCAAATGATGGCATAGGTTAATTCATTTTGCATAATTGTGTATATAAGAATATTTTAACCCTTCCAGGATGGTCAGTCTAGCTGGTATGAAGGGAGGGGTTCCTAGTCAGGAGTAATGACACCCAGGCATGTTGACTTAACGACTGATTTTCCAAACGATTTTAAACCATATCAACTAGGGATGTTCTCAATCATTAGAAAGAGAATGCTGTCTTACTGATCAGTGAGCCAAGGTAAATTACCAAAATTTACCAAAAGTGACCTGCTACTTGTGAATTTATACCTTGTTGAGTTGTGAACTAAGATGAAAGCAATTTACCTATCAAATCACGTTTTGAAGCTTTATGCTAAATGGTCTTTTTGTTCGACTTAATTTACTTTGTAACAAAAAATCAACACAGCGAAATAATTATAAATGGAATTTCGAACATAAACCCAATTCATGTGCAAATGGCTGCATAATAACAAGAAGGTTGCAAACGAAAAAAAGGAAATTTTATTACAAGGAAAAGGGCATAAACCATGAATGGGCAACCATGTAAGGTACCTCTTGCTATTCTAATTCAGTTGCCAAGTTAAAAAGCAACAAACGTAAAGACATCCAATGGAAAATAGGCCACAAATTACAATGACCCTTACCTATTCTATCACTGAAAACTTATCACCATGCTGTACATATGTATACATTCATGTTAGAAAAGCAACCAAGCACAAACTATTGAACAATACAAAGATCTACAAAAATCACTAGAGGGCAAGCTTGTCAGGCCACTTCTTTTACAACAAATGAAATTGTTATACTGTTGAATTGTTATATTGTTAAATAAGTTAAGTTAATAAAGTCAATACCATGGTGTTTTATTAGGCAGGCATATGCCCTTTGGATTTACACATACAAAAAAAGAATATATAGAAAATCAGTCTTGAGTACTACTACAAATATCAAAAGTTTACAACTAAAATCACATGAAGGCAAACATTTTAAGAGTATAGAGCTTGAGCCCCACACCCAAGCTGTGATCATTTTTACACTTCTTGCACTGGTTCCTTGCACTCAGTGTTTCCAGTCATAGGGCTATACAACTTAATCCAAATACCAAAATTTGGTTCTGTCTTCTAGACCGCTGCTATTATATCAAACATGAACTTACAAACAACCACTCCATGTTCTCCCTGTTGATTAACACAAACTGGAAAAGAGATTTTCTGTAACAGTATAAGTGACACAAGACTATGTGTCTGAACAGTAGGAAAATAACAAAAAAAGTAAATGTACCAGGCCTCAACTAAGTAAATATTGATAGTTTACATTACTCTACAATATCTATAAAACTGCCAAACATGCTCTGACTGCCTTTCGTCTGACTTCTTTCACAACTCCTTTCACTTACCAATAAACATGCACAAAAATGTCAGGTTCAAGATACCTGCCATGACAGAAAATTCATCTTACAACTACCAAAAATCATCAGAAGGTGACAAATACAAAAGCACACATTTTAAAGCCTTTCAGGTTGAGCTGCACACTGTGACCACTTTTGTTACAATTCTTACTCCTGCTTCTTGCACTTACAAAACACAAAGTATTGAGCATGCTAAAAAAACTCATATATCTAGGACATCAATAGTGGATAAGTTTTTAAATCAACATCGTTTACAACAAATCATTTCATAAGATATTGAAAGCAATACCCAGATGTTTTATTATCTGGCCCCTTTTGATTTATGCATACAAAAAATGAACAAGTATTACTAAATGATTTCAAAAGGTGACCAGTTAAATCACCAGACATTTCACAAGCTCTGTGCTTGAGCACCACACCAAACTCATTCATCATTTTTTAAACTTCTTGCTCTGGTTCTTGCCTTTTTTTCCAGTCTTCTTACTTGCACTTGTAACCTGGCCTATTAAAATTGAGACAGATCAATAAATGTACACGTTTTAAAGACTCATACAAAGTCAATAAATCAATGTGAAATACCTATCTTATAGTTAATTCTTGTACAAAATTACTAGTGCATGGTACAATGTAGGTGAGTGAGGAATTTAATCAAACAGTGTGTTCATACCCAGGGACTGCTCAAAAGTTCTGATTAGTCTTGCATCAAAGATGTTCTCAACTGGCTCCCATGTGCTGAAAGAAAGAAAGAAAGAAAGACTCTATATGCAAGGATCAATAACCCTGTCATTTTAAAATTACTTCAGATGCATGCAGTCTATATTACAATGATACTGATTTACAACATGGAAACTATTTAGCATAATGGACAAAAAAATTTCTAAAAATGATTCAGAGAGTGGAACATGTTATATAATACTTAATCAGAAACATACCGAATGCCGCTATCCCTCCACTTCACCAAATACTCAGTTCTTCCCTGTACCAAAAGAAAGGACATGTTGCAAATTATCTAAAATTAAGCAGTCACTGGAACTGAATAAATACTGTTTGATATCCTGAAACATGTAATATATGTGAATTCAACAATATTGTACGAAATAACACTCACTCACTATCCGGTTAAAGGGAAATACAAAATGTTATAATTGATGTTATATGTAAAAGGTATGGTTTGGGATTTTGGGATTCTGTGCAGTTAACAGAATTAGTGTGCATTAGTCCCGACCCTCAGACATGATGGTGGGACTAGGTAAGGTAAGGTAAGGTAAGGCATTAATCCGTAGTGCAATTTACTGGCTTTTACTGTATTTGATAATTGGGTTCCTGGTAAGATGAAAGATAAGGTAAATTTTGGGCTCTTTCTATGTTCCTTTTCATACAGCAGAGATTCTAGTTACTTCTAATTGGTCTGCAAGACATGTTATATGGTCTTGATTAGACATGGTAACAGATGGCTCCTTGATGATGTTATATAGTACATGTAGTTGTACTATATGCCATTATACACATTTCTGGTGTTGTACATAATAGGACTTTATTACATGTGACAACTGTGATTCATGACAGGCAGAACACTCACAGGTGAAAATTATGCAAAGCAAAGTCTAATTTTCATAATTATACAATGCCACAATTCTTTAGTGGTAATTCTGGAAGATTTTGTTACCATAGACTGTGAACTTGGTCGAAGGTGAACAATATCAGTAAGTTTTGATGTGGTTTCCATTACTGGACAGGTGAAATGTTAGAATAGAAATTTGCCAATGGATAGCACTTGCAAACATACATGTACAATATGATAAAGGTAGAAAATATGACTGATATGAGTAATGTCAAGAAGAAGAAAAAAGCAAATACGTTGTTTAAACGCTGCTCCAGCAGTCGTTCTGCATTGTAGATTCCAGCTTCCCACTTAGTCTTGTCTGTAAAAGAAATGGCAGACAAGTATAACATTAGTTCACCTTTATCCGTGAGATAACCTATATCCGTTGTATTTAGAAACAGCATTCAGGGATATTAAGTCGACGGACGTTGCAACATTTGGAAATAACGCAGTTTCAAACCACCGTTCATTTGATAACACCTGTTTTGATAACAAATAGGTACTCCATGGAAAGGTGGACTGGCGTTACATTGAATATGTCCTGTTACTGTTAGTTAATTGACTTACGTTTTTTACTGCACCCCAAGTAAGTGATGTATTATTCATGTATCTACTTAAAGGTCAATATCATCACATGTAACATGTTACAGTAGTGGGACACGCCTGTTTTTGTTCAGTCAAAATAAATTTTCAAAGTTTACTTACAAAATGTACTTCAATTTTGTTTTCCAAATATTTGACTACCAAACACAGCTTAGCCAGCTAGGACCCCCAAAAGTTGTTTAGCCATTCAATGATTCATTCATTCATTTATTTATTGAGAGTTACATTTGTATTTAATGTTTTATTGATTGATTCCTTTCCTTCCTTTATTCCTCCACCCTGAGAGAGCATAAAAATTATATACAATTATGTACAAATATTAAGATAGTAAACGCAACATGATTACACCTCGTCCCATCTCAAATGTTTCTGAAAACAACCGTCCTGCATTTCTGCACACAGCAGATATTAACTATCATCCAGTCATAAACGTCTCTGGGACAACCGTCCCGTGTTTCTGTTACAATTGATTGATTGATTGATTGATTGATTGATTCATTGATTGATTGATTCATTCATTCATTCATTCATTCATTCATTCATTCATTCATTCATTCATTCATTCATTCATTCTCAAACCGAAAAGTATTGACACATTGTGTATATTGTGCACCTGTGGAAATGGACACAGCACAACAACACCATTTGTCTTACCCTTCTGCATCTGAAGACTTCTTGTTTGTTGTTCTCTTCTTTGTCTCTTACGTTGACCTGCATATTGACACAGATTATAAAACGTAAATTTATAGAAAAATAAACATGTCTGTATGAGGGTTAAGTTAAGCACACACAAGATCAGGAAATATTATCTCTGTTTATCCACCCTGGTGATCCTCCTAAGTTCCTTATAAGCTTATTCACTTCAGTTTGAATAACTCCATTACTTATATTAGTCAATTCTCTTCACTACGGGGCTGGGGGTCATCAACTCAAATAAAGCAATTATTAAATTTGCTTGTTATAGATGTACATACCCTTCTCAGACAGTTTTACAGCATGCTTGGCATTTTCAGCTCTTCTAGCTAGGGTTTGCTGCCTCCGTCTGATGTGTTCTTGTGTAAACTTTTTCCTCAGAAAGTTACAACTTTCTGGACATTTACATAGTTTGAGATGGATGTCATCCTTTTTGGAGAAGAAGTTCAGAATGTGTCCTTTCTGCTGCATGTACTGCCTTCCGGAAATTGGTTTACTGTCCATCCATTCTTTGGATCTCCTCCGTTTAGCTCTTTTCAGCTTTGCTGTATTCTGCCTTTCAGCTACTCTTTTTCCATAGGTATTTGTGCACCCTTTGCACCTGCACAAGGATCCACATGGTTGGTGTTGCCGGGCACATGGACACCTGCTTTTGTAGTTAGGTCTTCCGATCTGGTTATTGCAGCGTTCCGTTGGAATTGGGTCGTTGACTCCACAGCTGCAGGTAGATGACATCAGTGAAGTGGGAGTTGTGGCAGGTAAGGAAGGTTGTAAGGGTGAAGTTGAATTGGTAATAGTAGAAGTAGAATCAAAATGCATCATGTCCTTGTCAAATGCAAGATAGATGCATGCTCTGTCATCAAGCACATTTAAAGGGAATAATGGAATAATTGGCATGTCTCTGTTGGAAGTGACCAGCATAATAGCCAAGTTTAGCACATTTGATAATGTTTGCACCATCAAGTCTCCCATGTCACCATCAAATTGGTCTCGCAATAGGAATCTTGGGGCCTCATACTGAAAGTTGACATTTGGCACATATGCCTTGTACATATCTTCATTACTAACCCATTCATCAACCATAGCAGCTCTTAAACGTATGGCCAAGTTTTCCTGATTAATGGCACTTGAAGGCTGTGCAGGGTTAAACATATCAGGAAAAAGTGAGGACAAGTGGCAGCAGACCTTTGTACCAATCTCTTTGTCTCCTAAAAGCTGCATGAGCTGGAAACTAACAGACATAAACAGGCAGCTTCCATCTGCTTTGGAGGGTACGCGCACCAAATCAAAGGCAGCCAAATTGTCATCAAGGCTGCTTTCATCATTATCCTCATCATCATTTAACATTTTGCAAAGAAGGTCCAATCCACTGTCACATGCTAAATTAGCATCCATTGAGATAGCTTTTTTCTTTAAAAGATTGAAAACCCTCAGTTTGCAGTTGACAAGCTCATTTTGGCTTTCGCTGGCACCATTTGTCTCTTCATCTGTATCATCATTGTCAGATATAACACCTGTAGTCTGGGTGTTGGAAGGTAGGCCAAATTCTTCTGAAGATTCCACATTGCACAGCTTCCTCTTGTATAATGTTGCAAGATGGCTGTTTATTGAGTGTATGATGGTAAACATCAGGGCAACAGCAAATGTGGGACTTATTTTGTTCTTATTCATCCTTTGGTTTAACTTGCGATGGAGGGCTTCATTCCTGATTGTCCCTTTTCCTGGCTGTATGCCAGACACACATCCCTTCTTAATGTGCTTTAACAATTTCCTCACTTCGTTTTGAGCAGTCTTGGGGTATACAAGCTTCCCGTTGTGCATTGTTCTGTCCTTTTTCCACTTTTTATCGAACCTCTTCATGTTACTCTCTATCTGCAATGGGGAAGGTGTTTCCTTTGTCCTTTTATAACCGATATCCCCCTTTCGCCTAAACACCATAGATAGATCACTTTGAATATGTTTTGACATTCGGTGTCGCTTAGGTATGAACTTCGTTACTCTTTGAACTGCATGAAACAAGTCTAGCTTCACTCGAATGTCTTCACCAAACACATCCACAATCAGTTTCCTCCACTCACAGCACTGATCCAAGTATACTTCTTTGAGTTCAACATCTTGTTTTCTAAACCTTTCTTTAAGTCCCTGCAAAGATGACTCAATCTCTGCAAACGAGGTGGATTTACACAGCTGCCATGTTAGAACTTGGCCAATGTCATTTGTAATTGTGCATAGTGCTCGTATTTGCTTGAGATATTTCCCTTTACAACTGACACGTATATGCTTAACGCTTTTGAATGTATGATCGATGCTAATCCAATCGGATGTGGTAGTTCCTTTGATAGACTGCTTGAAGAATTCTTTCTTTTCGGTAAAGATACATTCAAAGAACCTGCGAAGCATTTTTTCACCAGGAACCTGCGTGAGCATTGACTTGACTCTGTCCAAGTATTGTTCCGTTACATACTGCCTATTAGGATGTAGATCGAGCATGATCGAGCACCTGTGAAGATATGCATTCCTGCATCTTTTGAGGAGCCTGACACATTCACAGATGTCCATCCCACTGGAAACTAGGTCATATATCTCATTTGCCAGAGTCCGATCCAATCCATACTTGTGTGTCAGAACAAAAGGAACAGTGATGCTGGGCATTCTATCTAAAATGTACTGTGAATGGCTGACAATACGATGTCCCTGTGGGCATCTCAA
>NC_049995.1:16470968-16478891 GCF_000003815.2 Branchiostoma floridae
TGCGTTTGCCGTAGCCCGTCTCGGTCTTGTTTTACCGAACAACCACACCTTACCACAGCGGACCACTAGCTACCACGCCCCGTAGAGGAGTGTTGCGTTTGCCGTAGCCCGTCTCAATCCTGTTTTACCGTATAACCACACCTTACCACAGCGGACCACTAGCTACCACGCCCGTCCAGGAGTGTTGCATTTGCCGTAGCCCGTCTCGATCCTGTTTTACCACATAACCACACCTTACCACATCGGACCACTAGCTACCACGCCCCGTACAGGAGTGTTGCGTTTGCCGTAGCCCGTCTCGGTCTTGTTTTACCGAACAACCACACCTTACCACCGCGGACCACTAGCCCCCACGCCCCGTACAGAAGTGTTGCGTTTGCCGTAGCCCGTCTCAGTACTGTTTTACCGAACAACCACACTTTACCACCGCGGACCACTAGCCCCCACGCCCCGCACAGGAGTGTTGCGTTTGCCGTAGCCCGTCTCGGTCTTGTTTTACCGAACAACCACACCTTACCACCGCGGACCACTAGCCCCCACGCCCCGCACAGGAGTGTTGCGTTTGGCGTAGCCCGTCTCGGTCTTGTTTTACCGAACAACCACACCTTACCACAGCGAACCACTAGCTACCACGCCCCGTATAGGAGTGTTGCGTATGCCGTAGCCCGTCTCGATCCTGTTTTACCACATAACCACACCTTACCACAGCGGACCACTAGCTACCACGCCCCGTACAGGAGTGTTGCGTTTGCCGTAGCCCGTCTCAGTACTGTTTTACAGCAGAACCACACCTTACCACCGCGGACCACTAGCCCCCACGCCCCGCACAGGAGTGTTGCGTTTGGCGTAGCCCGTCTCGGTCTTGTTTTACCGAACAACCACACCTTTCCACAGCGGACCACTGGCTACCACGCCCCGTAGAGGAGTGTTGCATTTGCCGTAGCCCGTCTCGGTCTTGTTTTACCGAACAACCACGCCTTACCACAGCGGACCACTAGTTATCACGCCCCGTAGAGGAGTGATGCGTTTGCTCTAGCTCGTCTCAATCCTGTTTTACGGCAGAATCACACCTTACTACGTCATGCAGGCGTGGGTCACTTGATACGCCGCGCGCCTGTCCGCGTCTCCCGGCGATTTCATGACTGCCTTACAAGTTTTCACGCGCTATTTGCCATCAATTTCGTGATGTTATGGCTATGACGAGGATAGCGCGTTCGGGCATAGGGCCCGAAGTTTTCCCGCACCCCTGGCTGCATTTGCCCGCACCCCTGGCTGCATTTGCCCGCACCCCTGGCTGCATTTGCCGGCGATTTCGTGATGGCTTACATGAACGCTTCGCCGACATATGCCAGTGGACAGAGTGTCGTTGCCTATTAACGATTATTTCAAGTATGCCTTTGAAAGTTGAACTTTGCTTCAATCAAGTCTGTGACATTTCAACACCATTTAAACCAAGTATTTAGACTTCAGGAAAGGGTTCGACTCTGTACCACACCAACGCCTGTACAGGTCACCACATAGTATTGGCAATAAAATCCAGCATGACCCTGCCCAGTGCCCCATTATTAAGACCAAATTGGACCCACCACCTCCAAGGCAAAGGAGGGCCAACAGCCAACAACTGAAAATGATAAACACAAGAACCCAATACCGCAGTGGTTCATTTCTACCCAGGACAATTAGGGACTGGAGCGCCCTTCAGTGCAGTACCGTAGAGGCCGCGACATTCATCATTCCGTCGCGGGCAGCCCCGGAATAGTCCAAGTTACTACAACCCCGAACACAGCTGGTGATGGACCAGGCATGGAAAATGGACTAATGTTTTACGGATTATTGTTAAGTCAGAAACTAACCGACGCGTATACGCACTACAAAAAGCCATAATATTCTACATTAAGAATGTGGGCTTTTCACAGAAGAAGAAGTATTGGTAACAAAATTCTGAGCTCAGTGTGTCATGGAATACAGGAAACTATTGGCGTATTGCGCCCACCTGAATAAGTATTCAGTGCTGCTGTTAATATAAATAGTTATTGTCAAAACAAATATAAGCCCATTTGCTTGTGTGCGGCACCACTGTGTACTGTATTACCTTCCGACTGCTGCATTAGAACATATTATCAAGTATTTGGCACTAGTGTGAATAGGTAATGATATGATTATTCCAGATGAACTTGCATCACTACAAAGCCAATAAAATGGATCATCCAGCCAGCCCATCTAAGCTACACCGAGTCAGCTTCCACCGTACAAGACGGTCCCCGAAGTCTGGGTTTCCAAGAGGCTGACCGGTGGATTTAAACCTGTCTACTTTGACCCCGAGCTGGCTGGATTCTCCTACGTTTTGAACAGCAAGTTGACCTGGAAATTTATGTCAGAAGGAATAAAGTTTGAAGGGGAGGAGTCAAGAAATGCCCTCATAACGGCAACTTTGGCAGATTCTGTAATAAATTGCTTAATACTTAGTTAATACTTAGTTATCTAGTAGTAGAAGGCATTGGTCGGTAACGTTTGTCAGTTATCTATATACAGAATATGCCAAGCACTATTGTTATTTAGTTGATGAAAAGAAGGCAAGAACTACAGCTAAAGAAAGTTTGGGCAAGTAATGTCTCGTCATAAAATAAGGCAACACTATTTTTCCTTGCGGATACAAGGTGTGGTGAGAAATATCCGATTGGTGGTGGGAAATAATTCGACAACCGAATTCAGACTAGTATTTGAATTGTCAAAGAAATCCACCGTTACAAGCTAGTAAAGGCCTGCCTTATTCTACAGGATGTGGCGAGCACTGATAAACACCGTGACACTAACAGTATAGAGTCCTAACGTCGTTGCAAGATACACAGCGGGTGAATGGCAAATGTACGGCGAGCACTGGTATACACCGCAACTGTGTATAGCCCTAACGTCGTTGCAAGATACAAGAATACACCACGTATTTACGGCGAGTGGACGACAAAGGCGCTGTAGCAACGACATATGAGAGAACAGCGACAAACATCCCAAACACATTTTGGCGACCGCCTCAGCCACGAACCATTCAAGTTGTAACGCCGTTGCAAAATACAAGACTGCGCGGCGGATTCTTCAGCAAGCACCTTTCAACATGGCGGTCTGAGACCCCGGCCGTGCGTTTGAGACACAAAAAGGAAAATTTGACACGGCCGCTAAATCTCAGCCACAAAAATTAACCACAAAATCTCCCCAACGCGGGAAAGTGACTTACATGTGTGGCATCAATGACAGAGGAATAAACAGTGCACAATATTCCCCAGACACAAAATATGGCGGTCACCTCAGTCACGGAACCATTCGGTACGGACCCGGCAGCAAAATTTGATAACACTCAACCGCTCTAGCTGCAACCCACATGTGCACAACAGCTCAACGTACCCTCTCGCAAACACATAGAGTCTTAACTGCAAAACGCGGCTAAATGAAGGCCAGAGCGGGAGAAAAAAAACCCACACACACCACAAGACGGCTTCATTAACACAGTGCTGCCGAAGCAAGTCTGAACACAAATTTTGTGTCCCACATCACACGTCAATTATTTATATCCTTCCGCGTTGCGCTTGTCAATCACAAGTCTGGATATTAATCAAGCAGAAAGAAAATCTGTGACTTTGACGTCTGAAAAACTTGGTAAGAAAAGTACAGATTTTAATCTGATATTTATGTTGTACAATATTTTGGACACAAACTTGTCACGACTTTTAATTTGGTCACATACTTGTCACTACTTTCTGATTGCAACAGAATACGGAGGAGATACGGTCTGCCGCAGAGTTTGGCGGGAAGTCCAGGTAGGCCGAAACAAGTTAGTTTCGTGTATAACATACAACGAATCTGATCACTAAAATACCGAGTATGAAAAATGAAGAAATTGAAAACAAAGTGGCAGACTTATTCAGAACGTTTTTAAGGGCTTTATTTTCCAGTTAATAAAGTAGAAATACGTTGAGGCGGTTAAATAGAGTAAATGTCCCCAAGATAAAGAGATCGCACGGTGACGCAGTGGCAGCCAAAAATCAGGTGTTTGGCAAAAGAAAAAATTACATATTAACCAGTAATTTGATCAGCTGATTTAAATATCAATTTTTAATCCAATCTACTGACGTCCTGGTAGGCACCAGCCGTCAAATACTTCGGATATACTAACAGTAAACAACAACAGCGTAAATGTCCTTATTCACAACTGACAAGTGACCACAGAAACTGTAATGAAGTATTTGAATGGCTAAAACATAACGTGTATCAAATTTATTGTTTACATGAAACTCTTCTGTAATATATGTTGAAACAGAATGGCATTCCGAATTGGGGGGGGGGGCGCAATTTTCTTTAATCATGGTTTAGGCATATTGACCAGGTGCCAAAATTACCACTGGTTAGTGATTGGTCAAGCAATCAAGCATTCGCTGGCGCCATTGGCTGATGCACGGCGACTGCTCTGTGATTGGTCCATTAAGAGACTTCTGACCTGTCATTGGTCCCAAAAATGCACTTTTACGATTGGTTGCCTCTACTGATTGTATGAAAAATCACTGGTCTTGATTGGTCCATTGGAAAGAGTCCTAGAATGGCATTGGTCAGACTTTGAAAAATGCATTTTACGCCATTGGCTGCCTTTGTTGATGAGATTTATCCTTGTATGGAAGTAACGCGACTCACAGGGCCATTCCTGCGATTTATAACAGTACCGCAACTAGTATTGATCAGGCGTTGCGACGGTGAGCGGAAAAGCTGAACCCCCAGATTACCTCTCCATGGCAACGCATGGTTGCTAAGCAACATGATCCGTTAGTTGCTGGCCCATTGTGTGAGATGAGGCAGTCTATCTGTGTCCGCTGCAAGTGCAGGACCGCTCCAGGTTTGGTGAGAATAGTCCCCCGTTCTTTTTTTATTTTCTTTCCTTTTCTTTACGGTATTTTGTCAGCACATCCTGCAGTGTTTTTGCTCTTTGTTGGTATGTTGTTTTCATATTTTATTCTATATAGCGTCGGAAATGGACTGAGTTCTGTTTTCGAATCGATTCTTGTCCTTTTTTTATTTTTGGAGTTTTCTGAAATTTGGATAAAAAAAGTGTCACGCTTTTATGATGGGACCAAAACGACCCGAAAATCTGAGTGGGTAGATGTCCTACATATTACTTAAATTCCATTTCTTTGGAATGTCTGATGGAGTTTTTTCCCTTTTTTTCTTGTCCAAGGGTATACAGCACACATATATTAGTCACTTTTAAGGTCTTATGTATGATCTACTCAGTTCTACTGTGTAGATCAGCGCTCTTAAGTTTTTCATTTTTTTTCCTGGCTTGAGGTTACCTACTGTACATGCAGAGTACAATAATGAAATAAAAGACACATCTTTACACGTGGGGCCCTGTGTACCCGATAAAAAAGGCAAAATTTGTTTCCTTTGCCTTGTTTCCTATTATTTCAATCATTGGTCGAAAAAAAAACACCTTTTCACTAACGTTATTAAACTCCAGGGGGTGTTGATTGAGTCCTGTCTCCTGGACAAAGATTAATCACATAGATACAAGGATACACGTAATCTCACATTAAGGCTGACCATTGCTTATGCTTGCGTTCTTTTCATTGAAATGCCAGATTCCAGATTTTTTTTGTGGAAAATATAAAGATAAAAGGACATGAAGAACTTTGTTGCCCCGTTTAATGCGTTTAACCCAAACAGGATTAATTTCATAGATACAAAATCCGCTTAAAGTGTTAAACCCCCTAGGTTATCTTTTCGGTGCACGAAGTCAGAGTCTGCTATATGATAAGAGATTTCGTCTTTCGGCTGGAATTAGCGACAGAGTGTATCTTTTTCCTACTGTAATGCATTACTTTCCAGATGTAGTTTTTAACGTTACAGCAGTCTGAATCTACTGTCTTCCTAACGTCTGCTTGTGAATCTGGTGCCGACAATCTCTGTACATGGACGACAGCATGTAAATGTACGTACACAAAGTAAAACACACATGTACACCGACAAGCTTAACAACAATCCATCAATCGAGACGGGGGCTGATACTAACTGCCAGTCACATTTGACCCCGTGCTGACGTCACAAGTCTATTCAGGTCACGTGACTTATGCTTCAGGTCATTTTTACTTGAACAAGATCAGATGGCTGATCGAAAGCTCGTTGGTAAGAGTTTTACTTTGAATGTGCGTAACGTTACTGAAAGCTTCTAATTCACACAGTCGCATTTTGTTGATTCCCATTCATTCTGTAGGATTAAGTCTCCACTGCAGTTCCACAGGAAAGATGCAGGTGACGCCCGTGACCCTGCTGTTGGTCCTAGTTGCGGTACCGGGTGCAGTACCCAATAAGGTCGACAAGGTAAAGATTGCGGAAGTCAATATTGTTCATTCAGTGATTATAGGCTCAAGCGGGAAAAGCGGCTTACCGAAGTGAACATTTGGTTCATGGAAGTACAAACAAACAAACAAACAACATAAATAAATAAAATCCTTTTTACACAACTTCAGCTTTATTTACACCGACGTTTCGACGACCCGTCTTTCACCTTACTCAGGGCAATGTTGCGGTTGTGCAAAAAAGAGTCTCTTTACTTAATGACATACTAAACTGATGAAACTATTCGCCATAAATAACATGAATAAATGAATAAATATAACTGTTTTATTCCAGGAGGTAGAAATGATTTTTGCGAGGATCCGTGAGGAGGTGTCCTGGATCATCAAGGACCTGGCGGAACAGCTAAACGACTGGATGGAACAGGAGTTCACGAACACAGTGAGTAAGGCCCCCTTTCCACTAGACGAAAGGCGATCGTGCTGCGCTCTCACTGCGACCTAAATAGGATATGTGTAACCTTCACTTTCATACTGGGTATATCATACAAAATGTAAATGTAATGGAAAAACGCAGAAAGCGTAAAAAGATTCGTTTCTTTTCTATACAATTCGTTGGGCGATCTGTCAAATTTTAGGTCGCAGAGAGAGCGCGGCGAGAGCACCGTCCTAGTGGAAATGGGGTAACGTTATATCAATGAGCTTTTGAAAGCTCCTTGGTTATATGATGAATAGTTGGAGTGAAAAAGTCAAACTGTGTAAACCTTAAGCATATGTTGGGGTGGACGATAGTAACGTTTTAAGATTGCTCTTGTTAATATTGTGTGGGCATTTAGCCTACTCACTCTTTGCAGCCAGGGGCTGAATTGCAAGGAGTTTACAATAGGCTGGGCTACATGTAAATCGCAAGTGTCTGGAGCAGCTGCCATTCCGTGCTAACTCAGGTGACCTCAAGACAACAGTAAATGACCCAGGTGCGGCCATGAGACTGTAGGTCAAAGTTGATCCACTCACAGCGGGAAGGACTGACCTACTCTTTTCGATAAGTGTGGTGGGTTCTTTAACGTGCTCGAGGTGTGGCTCTCCATTTAACGTCCTATTCGAGGGACGGCCATAGCTAAAACTAGGTACTCATTTTCACCTGAGTGATGAAGTGAGAAATGTCATGTAAAGTACCTTTCCCAGGTTCACAAGCTCGATGGCATTGCTGGACTTCGCCTGGTCCCCAAACCTAGTATCATAGCTCTCTGCGTAGTGATCATGGCCACATTTTGTTGATTGTTGAGAAAATTGTATAATCACTTTTTTTATCCCTTTTTGTTTTATATTAGAGTCTGGCTCTGTTTGACCGTCTTGATGAATCAGCTGGTACTGTCATCAGTCTTCTGCCTACTAAGATGGTGAGTGAGTTTGTTTTTTGTTTATTTGTTTGTTTATGTAGTGAGGATTCTTTCAATGTAGCAAAATAAGTCTTCTCTTTCCGCATCTGTTAAGTTTAGAATATGTACTTTTAACTATCCTTTGCCGTAACACGCCGGCTTCTGTTTCCGCAAGCCTGTATAATATCTACACCAGCTTCTGTATGGAATCT
>NC_049995.1:16485723-16490829 GCF_000003815.2 Branchiostoma floridae
GTACAGGTCCAAATTACTACTACCAGTAACATAATGTATCTTTCTGACTTATTTTGTTACTAAATACATGTTATTTTAGCCACAAAGATAGAACTTCAGCACTGAAATCATAGGGATGTTGGTTTAGCATTTTTAATCTTTATTTTAGATCCTTTCAATCTCAAATGTATGTACATATGTGTTCGTTGCACGAAATAGCTGAAGTCTAATAAAGGTTCTGCTGACTGGTAAGTCATATTTCAATATATTTCATATACTAGTAGACCAACAGAAAACTTTGTCAAATAAAGGTACAGGTACAGGTCAGGGCAAAAACCTAAACCTCTGTACCTGGACCTTAGGCCACACCAATTTAATTTCTTGGTTCACGGATTCGCTCGCTCCTATTTTAAAAAAAAAAAAAAAAAATTACCACTCAGCAAATTTTCACCATTAATGAAGCCATTCAGCAACTTTCTGGTGTAGCAAATTGGCCTTTATCCCTATTCAGACCGGGGGGGGGGGCTTTTGAGGCCCGCGCTCACTTCGATGTCCTATAACGCCAGAACGGCTTACGCTAGAGCCACCAAATTTGGTGAGTTTTCCTAAAATATTGTTGGCAACAATTTTGCGAAGTTTGACAAATTTTTCATTTTTTCTTGTTGCCATGGCAACCGTTTGTTGACAGGCAGTTTTGCCAAAAATCACTATTTTTGGTTCTAACTATGTATTTTTCACATTTATTTGCTATATTACTGCGATTTTGTTACATAAATAAAATCTTATATTATTCAGCATATCTTTCATAATTATATATACATAAATTATGCTAATTTGATGACGTCATCAGCCCAAAATCCAAGATGGCGGACCGAATGGCCAGATCAAGAATAACAAGCTAATTATCCCTTAAAATTTGTAACTACCTGGTATTTTTTCATCAAAAACCATCTAAATGAATGAATTTAGTCTATTTCCATTGCCGTTCGTGATTATTTGTTGCAAAAAAAGGATTTTAAAAAATTCAAGGTGGTGGATATAATATGGCGGAGCCCAACTCGTATCTTAGATGTGCATGACGTCATTTTATGACGTCATATTGACGTCATTGATGTTGCTATTGGCAACGCAAGTCGTAATAAACATCATTATTCTGTTATCTGTACTTGTTGTTACATTTTTGCAGCATAACTTGAAGCTTTCTGAGAATACCCATTTTTCATGGGTTTGGCCAATGTAATCAAATTGATGACGTCATAATTACGTCATCTTACGCCAACGTAACGTCAAACGTCACATACTTGTCAGATATTTTGTCGAAATTCTGTCCTGAAAATTTGGTGGCCGTACGGTACGTCGTTTTAGAGTTATAGGACTTAGAAGTGGAGGGCCTCAAAAGCCCCCCCCCGGTCCAGGGATGACCAAAAAAGCCCGGTCTGAATAGGGTTATATTATAAGCTCCTTAAAGTGTGGGTACAGGTGCTTTTACTGTACAATAATAGTGTTTTTGTACTTTTTTCAAGCTGAAAACTTTTTTCTTTGTGTTTTGGATTAGCCATTACCTTTACCCCAACCATTTTACAATTTTTATTTTTATGTTTATTTCGGCCTCTCGCTCCATATTTTTTATGAAAAAATCCGTGAACCAAGAAATTAAATTGGTGTGGCCTTAAATTCATCTAGGTACAGTACTTTTCTACGTCAGGCTAAGTTCACTTCTTTCTTATCAGGAATTCAGCGACCTGGGCAGCAACATGAACATGACAATGATTGGAGAAAGGAATATGCTTGGGGAGGAAGAAGACATTGAAGAAAACGTTACTGCTTGAATTGCAGCACTTCCCTTACTCGATTGATGGATGACCTTGAAAGAAGGATTGCAAAAGATTTTCTCACCACAACCCTCCTACACTTCAACTAGCCCTCCCAGTTTTATGCTGTAAGTTGTAGGTCCTCATGGCTTAAGGGTAGTAAAGCCATTTCATTGACAACGAAAAGCTAGCATGCTACATACTTGTTACATGTATACATCAGTGTTGAAAATGTAGATAGAAAAAAACACACTTGGTGTACACATGGTCAATGAATCCTTCATTAAACTCTTCATGGAAGGAAGCATTGTTGCTTAGATTGTAGCACTTTCCATAATCAATTGATAATTGGCCTCAAGATGACTTGAAGATTTCCTGTTACAGAACTACAACACACTCCAAGACAACTAGCCCTCAACCATATACTCAAATCAACACAGCTTTAAATTCACAAGGCTACAAAATAATTGAAGTACAGTATGTATAGTACAAATTGTTTAAACTATCTATTGCAAACGTATGTTGTTTGTTTCCTGTTGGACACTTGTTTTCATGTTTTGTTTGTGTTGAAATGGAGCTAGTTAAGTATTTGAGTAATCTCTTTTTACAATATCATCATAACTGTTCATTGTCACATGTGTGTCCTCTATGCTTCCACCATGTGTACTTGCAATTAGCATTCCGGCACAAACTTGCTTATAAATTTTCACTATTAGACTGTAATATAAAATCGAAGACTTTTACAGATCTAAATTTTGTTTCTACATAATATTCTATACTCGCTTAGAGCCAAAGTGCAAAAGGAGCTATTTCAATACACAAAAATAAAGCTGACTAGCCTTTTTTTCATTGTTGTTTATTCAATTTATCTTCTACACTTTCAACCAACATTCTTATAAAGCATCGCCGGACCAACACACGGTCTCTTTAGACAACACAATAAATACAGTTTCAGGCATGCACTGTTCAGAAATGTCTACCTTTCTGAGAAGACAGACATTTAATATATAAACAACATATTTATTTATTATTGAAAGTGTCCTATAACTACAATTTACATATTTTCCTTGACCAGAACCATTTAGTTGAGATACAACTTGTGGGGTGGGGGTGGCAGGTGAGATTTTGGTCACAAGTTCTTGGGAAGAAATAAAAGTAATTGCCTATAGTAACATTCACTTTAAACAACTCCGGGGCTTCCCAACATTCGCCGTATTAACATCTTATTTCATATCAAGAAGTTATGCTGCTTTTGGAAATTGGATTGGAAAGCAAATGTAGTGTTTACTTCGCAAAAATCGGACAACTCTTGCTTTTTCAGCCACCCAAAATCTGACCAGAAATTAGATGTTACATGCATATGTTGGTGTACTAATTGTGCTAAATGTGGCTTAATCAAAGTTAAATAACAGCATCATGCTTGTTTTTTTTCCTGAATGCAGTCTGATATAAAGGCAATAAGATATACATGTATGTATATATATATATTTACAGAGTTTAACAACAAAAAACAAGTTTGTCAAGACCTAAGGAGCATTTAGAGATTTACAATGATGACATTATGTTTGATATAGCTTGTCAATACAATTCTCGGATAACACAAGTGTTACTAGAACATAGATAGATGCTAACTCAATAGTACCAGCTAGTGGATTTTGTAGTCAATTCCCTTCCATTGGTAATAATTAGTAATTACTAAATTATTTGGTAATTACATTGTATAAGGATTGACATGTTGACAGAAATTACAACATTGGTGCAAATAATCTGGGCAATTCATGTTCGAAACATGCAACATTAAATGTTTGAATAGGATATGTCTCAAATACTCAAAATTTTGATTCGGGACAAAAAAGTCAAAATACTATAGAAGAAACGTTCTTATAATAAAACTGGTTAGGTTTGAAATAAAAGCATAGGATACAAAAAACAAAACAAAAATAACTACCATAGGCAATGTTGTATTGGTAAAACTCTTGGACTTTTTATCACATTATGGGATTAATTTTTCAAAACAATTTCAACAGATTTTATAAATTTTGGCAGTTTGTAGGTCAATTCTATACCAAAACAGTCCAAACCTTAAGTGACAATATCTTAAACAGTTTGAAACCTGCAGGGCCTTAGTTAATTTCACAGTAGGAAGGGAAAGAGGCATCCACAGTGGTTTAACTTTATGGGTTATGGTTTTATGAGTTCGCTGTGAGAGCTCAGATAAAACTAGCACAAATATTTTAGATTTACATTACTTGGAATCTAGTCAACGCGTTACCGGAAGGTCTTTTCCGCAGGTTTCCGGAAGGTCTATAACAAAGGCTGGGAGGCAGTTGTTCCTATTGGCTGCTGAGGGTAGGTGGCCATTCCAGGCTGGTTCCCTACCCCCCCTGGAGGCATGACCCCCTGCATGGTTGTCATGGTTACAGGGGCTGCCATGGTAACAGGTGCTGCCATAGTGCTGGGGAAAGACAAGAACTGGTCAGCAACTTCAGAGAAGGAGGGTAAAGAATCTTGCTTAAAACCAACCACAGAATCCAATATCTTTCACTGCAATTGCTCAAAGCTTGGTGTAAAGATTATGTCTGCTTGTGAGGTTTGAACACACACACAACACTACCAAAGACTGCACTTTCTGAAAATTCCAAGATCAAGACCTTGTTGAAAACAAGAAACAAAGTAATGATCTTGTTCTGTTTCTGTATCTGCATCTGTATAGCTGGTATAGCTGTCCTTCAGCGTAACACACCAGCTTCTGTTACTGCATGTATAGATGGTATAACCACCCTTTGGCAATTAGCAAACCAGTATCTGTATCTGTATCTGTATAGCCACAGTAAAATGTAAGTTACCTGTTGGGATAGCCCATCTGTTGTGAGGAGACAGGTTGCCCAGGTGCAGCCATGGTGCTGGGAAGGGTGGCCTGAACATGAGCCTGAGCCTGTACGGGGTGGGTGGGGAGCGTTGCTGTGCCTGACATGGACTGGGGAGGGCCCTGCACGGGATACCCACCGGCTGGACCACCAGCATAACCCTGGAGAAGAAGAAAAATGTGGTTTTAGAAACAATAGTAGAAGTAGATGAGTGTTGGTTCAGGTTCAGAGGAATTACTGTAAACTTGTAAATGGGCGATACTCAAAACAATGGTCCATTTCTCTACAAAAGAAATGTGTTTGGGGGAGTATCCGATTCCCGCTGCCGTTTTAAACTACTCTTTGTGCTATAAACTAGCTTTGACTGTAGAAACTTGGAAGAAATGACCCTATAATCTATTCTACTCTTCACTTGCTATTTTCTCTGACCAGAAAATGCCAATGGTACC
>NC_049995.1:16490929-16550973 GCF_000003815.2 Branchiostoma floridae
CTAGGTCAGACCCCGAGATTCAAAACAAGTGGGTAGGCAGGCCCATGAGGGGGGCTGTGAGCGATCTGGGTGTGTGTGTGTGTGTGGGGGGGGTGTAGGCGGGTTTACACACCTGTGGAGGCATGGTGTTGTACTGAGAGAACTGAGGGGGGTATGCGGGCCCAGGAGGGGGGTTGTGAGCGAACTGAGGCATGTCCTTCATGAGCTTGTGGTACATGGACAGGGCCTCCATCAGCCGCTGGTTTAACGAAGTCAGCTCGATGTGTTTCCTGGGGAGGAAAGGGGCAAGTTTAAGCGAGGAAAAATTTCACCTTGTAATTTTCATTAATTGATCACAAACTGCTATTATTTTTGTTCGGCCTGGTTGCATTTTGACCCTGACCACGTGATTTGTCGTCAGTCGAGATCTCGTTGGCAAGCGGGTTGCACGGTTTCTTTTGCTCGTCCTTTCACCCACCACCACCCCCTTTCTCCACCAAGTAGTTTGAAGTTTATGAAGGTTATTTTAGTTGTTTAAGTACTAGTAATGCTGTGTTTTCGTTGGAAAAGTTATGTGTGATTAAACCTTTCCCTTTTTTGGCCAAACCGTGTCCTTGTTTGAGTTTGTTTGATAATTTGAAACTTTGTATCATTTTTAATGCACATTTAGACAAATATGTTTTCGGGGGAAAGGGGGCAAATATAACTTCAGCATAGTTTATTTGTTAGTTTGTTTGTTTGAACCTTTGTTTATTCATGAAAGCTCAAATCGGCATGTATGCCGCTTTTCATTGAGGTTATGAGGGACAAGGCAAGGGTCAAACAAAGTATGAGATATAGTTTACATCATTTAAAGTCCTTATGAGTCTTATAAGCGTATAACTCTATATAGTCTTTTTTTTTACATACATGGTACAAAATATATAACACTGAAGGCTGCTACATGAGCCCTACTTTGCTACTTGAACATGAGCACACATTAAAAGCATAAATTTAAAATTTACAAGACTACACAGGAGGAGGACACCAGGGGTACATTTAAAGTGGATCATCCCCTTACCTGTCAATCTTCTCTAGCTCCTGGTCAATCAAAGGGCCCATCTGCTGGCATGCATCTGTGGTGAAAAAATACCACACGATATTACTTAGCTTTGAAAACTGTACAAGCAAAAACTTTAAGGTAAAAATTGTACATTACTAGTAGTAGACTGAATCCTCACAATAACATGGATTTCAAGCATTCAACATGTACCACTAGTTTACCTTTATTCGTGGGGTAACCTATATCTGTTGTCTAAAAAAACAGCGTATCTAAGGATATCAAGTTGACGGACGGTGGTTTCAAGCTGCAATGCTGTGAAAATATTGCAATATGAAACTACCATTTGTCAACTTGATATCCGTAGATACCCTGTTTATAAAAATAATGGATATAGGTTACCCCACAAATGAAGGTGAACTAGCATTACACGTATCAAATCATTCCATGTAGCTATGGATCTATGTATGAAAGTCTTCTTCATGGCATAAGTTCTCGGTTTTTGCAGTCTGTATGTGTGCTTGCTGACATGACATGTCTTGTAACTGTGTTGCTGTGTGACAGGAGACAAGTGGCTGTAGAGAACTGCTGGTTGCTGTGTTGTGACTATCCTCTGGAACTGAGACAGGCTATTGCATGTACAAACAGCTAGCTCTAACAGTGAAGATGTGATGTTGAGAGAGCGGATAAGAGTTAGTTACCTTCAAAAGCCCGGAGGTGTGGAGGGTCCGTGGCATCATCCCCGGTCGGGTTGGCATTTTGGAGCATGGCTAATGTTTCATTCATCTTTTCCTAAACAAACACAAGAGAAACAAAGGCCTCAAATCTAAAATTCAAGGTTCATAACAAGCAAAGCATATAACAGATATCAGTCATCTGAAAAATACTACTAATGGAACAGTTAGAATTTTATCAGAAGAGGAACTTTATGTGATCATTGCCAAGGATGAATCCAGTAGTGACATTTTATTTTCTAATGGCATTGCAGGGTAAGGAGTGAACTACTATCCAGATGGCACCCACGCTAGGTCTTGCTAGATGCATGTTCTTACCTCATCTATCTCCACAGGCTCTGGCTCTGGTTCCACCGTGTTGACAGTCACCTCCTCATTAAACTGCACTGTCTTACCAGTCTTTACTACCACTGGGGGGATAATTAGGCAAACATTCAGACATGGCATCATGCTTTCTGTTACTTCAGGTCTTTTAGTACTTAAGAAATTCAATCAGTTTTATAGGGATGGAATAGAACAGTTTGCATGACAAAAATGACAGAGAAAAACCAAACAATCACACATGGTACTTGCTGTTCTGATCCGTATGAAAAAGCTTGCCGACGAAATGTTCAAAATTATTCCGAAAACCAAGCATTAAGCTTTCTGTAACTTCACGTTTTCAGTACTTTAACTAGTTTAAGAAATTCAATTAGTTTTATAGGGTCCATCATGGAACAGAACAGGCTGCATGAAAAAGTTTATATTGGCAAAAACAAACACTCATGGTTCTTCCTGTTTCAATCCATATTTTATCTAATCAACCTCAAAAAATGAAAAGCTTGCAGGTGAAATGTTCAAAATCACTCCAAAAACCAAGCCAACCCAGACTGCAAGACTCACTGATCATCCAAAATCACCAAAGTTTCATCTCAACAAAATTATATTTCTGTGCTCTTTGGGTTTGAACGTTAAACATCCACGTACGAAATGTTTTGAGGCAATTTAATCCCTACAACAGTTACTGGATGAAAAATTGGATATTTACTTTTGGATGTTTTGAGTGATGATATCAAATGTCACTTAAAACATCCGAAAGTAAATATATGATTTTTATCCAGTTGTAGAGATTTAATTTCATTTAAAAACCCTCTTTATGTACTTCTCATGTTACAACTGCTGAGAAGGGCTTTCTAAACATATCCTCATGTATTTTTTTTGCAAACCAAATTAGATTTTGTTTTGATGACAGAGCTGTGATTTTGGATGATCCCTGGGACAAACCAACCTTTGGGAGAAGCGCCCTGAGCACCGGGTTGATCTAAGGTCATCAAAGACACAACAGTTACACATTGACCTTCACATTCGACCTTGAGAAATCCGAGATCCGTAATTACGACCCAATAAGACTGAGCTTGTCCTGTCTCACTCAAAAAATCTCTGTACTATCAAACAAAGTCACATCACAACAAAAATACACAAATACACGTCACCACACGAGCACACTACTCTGTCACAAATACTGACATTGAAGCAAACATACAAAAAAAACTGTCTAAAATGACCATTTTAGGGACTTGAAGAAGATTACAGTAGAGGGGTGGTCACTATACACAGTGCTTGGATAGGTGGGAAACACAATCTACTGGTAAGTAACCACCAGAAGTGTCCAAAATGGCAAGGCGGCTTCTTTTTTCTTCATGTGTGCCGCCCTCATTTAGTTGAGGGCTCAGGCACGGGTGTGAGTATCTTGAGTAACATCCTCTGAAGTGACCACTGGCTCAATACTTTTGATAGCTAATTACAAAACGATTGCTAACCACGAAAGGATTGAGCCTGTGGTCACTACAGAGGATGGTACAGTAACTGTAAATGCAGAAACTTTTCCGGTGGTTTGATGTTTGTGGCTTTTGCGGTGGCTGCTTCACCGCGAACATTTTTCCATGGCAGTAAGGGACTACAGTGCATGGTGCTGCCGCAAACTTAAAACCACCACAAAAAGTCTTTTTTCCGCTACCACGAAATTAAATCCCTGCGAACTTAAATGCATTTACAGTACTTACGCTATAGGGTGTGAGGGAATTTCATCCGGGTATAGGGGACACAGGTGGCTTGTGGCTGCTGGTGGTTTATGCAGATGTGGTCAAGTAAAGGTTTGACTGCAATGTCTGAAGAAAGGAAATTGTTACAGTTATGAATGCCTTACCAGGCTCTGGGTCTGCGTTAAGGTCTGCTGTCACAAAGTTAGCCGGGAACAGTCCAACCCCGCGGTACGTCTCTCCCTTCCACCAGTTGGGGTCACTAGGAAAAGGAACGAAGAATAAACAGTGACACACATTGTATCATACATGCACCATCATTAATATTTTCCATGTCTACAAAAAGCTCCTGGCTTATGATTGTTTTATATCAAAGCACTTTTTATTGTATATGATGCTTTGAAGCAGTTGACAAAACAACAAAAGTGTAAATGTGTAATAGCAGCAATAGCTATAACATACGTATTAACCATAATTCAATTCAAACATAATCATGTAAAGGTGAAGTTACTAATAGGTTGATAACACAAAGATAAAAATATAAGTCATTGATAAACCAGTATGTTTGTATAAACTCTCTTGAAATTATGAGTCATTGTTTTTTTTTTTAATTTTACAATCTTGATACATCAGATTCTTCGGCCTAACCCATTTTTCAATATTTCAAGGGAGAACTGGCATGTTCATAACAAATTGAGTAATGAGTCGCTGATAAACTGGTAACTTGATATCTTGATTACATGATTTGAGCTTCGAGTTATTGATAAACTAGTAAGTCAGTAACTAACTAACCTGTCATCAAGGACGCTGATGATTTCTCCAGCCTTGAAGGTCAACTCATTGTCCTCTGCGGCCTCAAAGTCATAGATAGCTCGGACCTTCCGTGTTTCGGGTTTGTGACTTGGCGACTCGGAGACCGGCGCACGTACGGAAGGGTACAGACTGCTGGAGGATGGGCTGGATTGGGCCTCCTTTAGGGACAGCTCGATAGCTGGGGAAAACAGATATTGAGGAATTATTATGTTTTACCAAAGGAGAAACATATTGCTTTTCTGGGTTTTCGTTTTCTGGGAGAAAATAGAGAGAAATGCTTTGTCAATATTAATGTGAAATGTCAAAGAGTCGTCTGGAGGAACTTTATAGTGTCACCGGACGAATGACTGAACTGAACTGTAGGTATTTTACACAAAACACATTATACCTTCATGTTCTTTACTGTCTGTGTGATGATTCCATTCTCAGTCATACACCCTTTTAACTTTCTATGAAAACCATTGCATAAAACAATGTTGTTGTTTTTTTCAATAAAGAGAGCAGAAGTCTTGTCTATTTCTTATTGCTACTAAAATTGGGAGTGACGAAGGCAACAGTGATTGTTGAAAATTTGCTCCGCGTTTACCTTTGTGTTGGAAGATTGATTAGCATTGTATTACAAAAATGGGGTTGGAATGACAAGAAAATTTCTGCCTTAAAGACATTGTGTAAAAAGATAAAAGTGTAAAGGAGTTTATCTTTGAGAATTTAAAGAAAAAGAAACAAGGATATCTATTCTATACCTTTCAAGATGTCGTCCTCTTCTTGCTGACTCTGGACCACATTAGGATCAGCACTGAAGGTCTTCGGCTGGGTACTGGCAGACTGGGGAGGGGAGGGGGTTTATCACATTACAATGACCATGTGTAGAGTGTTAGATTGCTTAGAATGGTTTAGTCCCCCCCCTCACCAATGGAACAGTCTACGCATGCGGACTGGGGCTGGGGAGGGGAGTCGAGTTGGAGGGATGACTCAGTAAATACACGTTTCTACACGTCTGTGTGTGAGCGTGTTTATTCCCAAGCATCAGTGGGATTGAAGCCAGGTTAACATAGCAGGGCTCGAAATACCACCTGCATATGCAGGTTGGTGCAGGTAAAATTGGAGCTCTGCAGGTATTTCTGGTGTCTACCTGCACCTAACCTGCACTGGTCCATGTACTGGGTTTTATACATAAATGTCATATGATGTAGGTGTATATGGATTGTTATTAGCTGCATTGACTGTTACCACCTACAAAGTATAAAAGAAAATATAGCAAATAGTTCCTCAACAATTTATAGTATGATCCATACTTCCTAAATTCAGAGTGGTGCAGGTACAATTTGTCTGGTGCAGGTAATTTTCAATGTTACCTGCACCAGTGCAGGTATGCAGAAAAAAGTATTTCGAGCCCTGCATAGAGATGACCACTTGTAAAATGTAACTACTACCTCCCTACAGACCAAACTTGACTTGAATGAGTAAACTTGCCATGGATACTAGGAAACTTCATTGAGCCTATTAGCTAAATACATACATTGTAAGGAGCTAATCTTCCTGGACTTACAAAAATGTAGACATTCAAACTATTTCACAATGGAAGAAAACTACCACAAACCACCGTTTAGATTGTATTAATGTTACATCTATGACTTTGTGTTTGGGGCACCACACCAGCACAAGTATTAACTATTATACTGTCTTGCAATACTAATTCTATTCAAATCAAATCGCAAGAAGGGAAAGAGATCCCACCTTTCCGCTGGGGTCGGGAAAAGAGTGTCCCTCCGACTTGAGGCTGCTGTATAGGCTGGGGATCAGGCTCAACTGTGGGTCGTCAGCAAAGTCTGCTGCCCACTGTTGGACTAGATCCTTCAGCTTGTCACACACCTTCGGATGGGCCTGGAACCAGACATGTATGGTGAGGAGTTAAAACATTATTCTATCATAAAATGTAGTTCATACAGGCTTTTAGCCAGGCATGCGTCCAGGCGTCATTTGGATGCGCTGTTCCAAAAAAAAAATAAGAAATTGGACACACTAGACGCCCTTGCAGTGGGGAGCAGATCCTCTGAGTCTGACAAGCATGAAATTCTGATTGACCAGGGATGCTACTAGGGAACCAGACATAAACAGTGAGAGTGGGTACCTTAAACATCAAGGGGTTTCTTTCATAAAATCTTGAGTAGACAGATTTGAAATAGTATGGTATTGCAGTTACATGAATACTTTTTTTTAATATAGATTAAATGACGAAATTTCTATTCTTTTCTCAACTTGAATTTATTGTATACTATGTTGGGATGAGGGTCAGTAAAGGTTCTCTCAAACAGTGAATTCTAAACAAATATACAGAACAAGCCTTTGAAAGCTACTGTACTTTGTCCTAGCACAAATGCTGATGTTTAAAAACTGCTGATCAGGCTTTTAGCTAGGATTTTATAATAGGGAGTCCAAACTTATTGGTGAGTCGCGGTAAGTGACTATTGTAGGGGGGTCCGGGAGCATCCACCTTCCATGGTGCAGTTGAGTTTTTGATGGTTTTAAGTTAAAACATTCTTAGGTATCCCAAGAGGCAAAATACTGATACAGATGTCACAGTAGAAGACTGTGACCACAAATGACCTGGTAGCATCCCTGGTCAATCAGAATTTTATGCTTGTCAGTAGATTTTCTCCCCAGTGCAAGAGCATCCAGAGTGTCAAATTTCTTGTTATTCTAAGAAGAGCGCATCTTCTGGACGCATTGACGTATGCCTGGCTAAAAGCCTGGCTGCGACATGTACTTGCCCAATCAGTATTTTTACTTCCCCGGAACAATCGGGCTAGTGAACTTGTTCAACCCAGTTGTTTTGTTGTCTCACCTTGCTGAGAATGGAGCGAACCTCGGCACAGAAGTCCCGCGAACAAACCTCCAGATGGAAAATCTTCCCACAGTTGTTTGCGCACGCACCGAGGAGCTGGAATGGTGGAGAGGATAAAAAGAAAAAAATCTAAACTTCACGACATAAAATTGATGGAGATGTATTTTCGCATCCTTGATACAACAGATTCAACAGCAAATATCAACAACAAGGGCTCACAGACAATGTCAATGAGTTCGGAGAACCAGCATGACAAAAAATATTCCACATCTGTCCCCGAAATCTTTATAACATGACACTGTTGAAAATCTATTTTCATACGCTTAAAATGACAAGTTTAACAAGGAAAATTAACAACATGGGATCACAAACAATGAGTGGGACAGAAAACAATTCAAAGCTAAAGACAGTCAGGTTTCAATGAGAAATAAATAGAAAGCATAAATTCGGAAAAACAGCATGACAAAAAATATTTCCACATCTGTCCAGTGTCACCGAAATCTTTATAACATGACACTGTTGAAAATCTATTTTCATTTGACACATTTAGCAAGCAAAATCAACAACATGGGATCACAAACAATGAGTGGGACGGAAAACAATTCGAAGCTGAAGATAGTCAGGCTACAATGAATGAAGAAGACCTTCATTGTACCGTGTATTACATATGTATGTATCTTTCTGCTCTCACAAGCTAAGTACAGGTATCTGTATCTATATAGCCGGTATAACCGCCATTCGGCGTAACACACCAGGTCAGGATGATAAAGTTCTAGGTAGTTCTGAATAATCTAAATAAAGTACAAGCACAAGTATTAGTGCAGTAAGAATCAATGAGAAATAAAAAAAATGTGAATTGTGGACCCACCGTGAGAGCCTGCATGGCCACATGAGGTACCCTGTGGTTGATTCTCTTGATGATGGACCTCAGACAATCTTTGGGGCTGAAATAAACAACAACAAACACATTAATGTTTTCATGAGGTGCGGCTGACGTAAAACATGGGCCCCTGGCTTAACGTCCCATCCACAGAACTGCACTTTTTCCAGTAGCAAGCAATTTTCCTTGAACCACAAACTATTTTGCTTTGTAACAAACATTAAATAGTTCAACTTATAAACTAACCCTATCCTGATCATCATTATCATCCAGACTTTTTAATCTGGTGAAGAGGAGATAAAGTTCTTCCAGTTCCAGTACTACCCTTTCACATGCCTTAAAATAAATGAAGTACAGTAGAAGCCAGTTAATTGCACAACGGATTAACGCACACTTCTGTTAACTGCACTTAATCCCAAAATCACAAACCGGTACGGTCCAGCTGGATAACTTCACATAATTGCACCAGCCTGATAATTGCACGAAATGTACTGGCAAATAGGCCATGCAATTAAGCGGCTTCTACTGTACATGTAAATCCAACTGTCCCTACCCAGAGGGCGTTTGTCCGACTCTGTCGCAGATGTCCATTATCAACCCCCAGTCTTCTGTTGTGTTCATCTCACTCGTCACCTTTTCTGTGGGCGGAAAAAACAAAATCAGTCAGTCTCTGCATTTGGTTATATCTATATTGTTATAAAGGGGAATGGAAGTTCCATAGCCTTTTTAAGGCTGTGTAACTGTAAGGGCAGTAAGTTGTCTGTCGTCGTATCCATTTTTGATACGGTATTGGGGTATCTGGGGTACAGTATTGAAATGCAGAGACCATCCTTCTCCTTCTACCACCATTTACCTCTACAACCAAAGTCAGGTATTTTTACACCTGGATGAAGTGAGGAAAGTCGTGTGAAGTGCCTTTCTCGTCTAGCTAGGAATGCCAGGAATCAAACCTGTGACGTCACGATCTTGTGTTGCTCCTGGAGCTACACTAGCCATTCAACTTGAATTTCAAGGCCACCCACTTGCCATTCACTGTAACACACACTAGCTTGGACAATCTGCAATACCTAACCTTTGAGCATACCGATACTGTAAGAGCTATTCAAAGCTTGTGAGGATGCTCCTATTGCACTTACAAATTCCATTCAATTCTTCGATACCTCTCAGAGAGAAAAAAAAAATAATAATAATAATTAAGAGCAAGATTCAAAGGCTGACTACATTTGTTTGCATAATATTATGGCAGAACCCTGAGATAGAAATTAGATTAGATATGAACTTCTCTAAAACAATTTGTCATCTGTAACCTGTTGTAGAGTGTACCAGAGTATGAAACAACTGAAACTGAAGATTATGTGGATAAAATTTAAAAAATACGAAATTATGCAATATGTTTGTTCTACATTTCTGAGTAAAATAACTTTATCAAACAGTTTGAAACATCAATTTGATAAGATTTAAGCATGTTTTTTCTCTCCTTTCACGAACTGATGTTGGTATGTTTCCCGTTTTTGTATGTTCACAACAAAACGATGGGGATGACGCGATGTAAAAGTGCCCCCCTCCCCACATCACAAAAATTATGATTTTTGTCTCCTGCTAAAATCGTCTGATTTGACCAAACTTACCGACATCGGGGTCGAAAGGCGACGAACTGCTGAAAAGAGGCATCTTGAATTTTAGTGTGGCGGTCCAACAAGTCACTAAATGTTTTCTGAAGTTAAAACTACGCGATCAAAACATTCACTCCCTGTCCAAAAACGTCGACGTCTTTTTTTTCTGCGGTCCTTTATCACTTCCTGGTTAGTCATCACCGCATCAAAACAAAATAATCGATAAATAAACCGAATTCCAATTCAAATTAGTTCTATAACATTCTAACGTTAAATATTATGAAAATTTGTAAATTATGGTGATGTTATTGTATTACAATCGATGCCTTTTGTCCGTTTGTTTTAATATAATAAGAAAACTGTTCCGTTTGTTTTGCTGCACTCTGCAAAAAAATTACCTCATGGTCACGAGACTTTGCCAACCCTATGTAGGGTAAAAAATTCGAAATAAAAGAATAATAATTTTAATTTATGTATGTAACAAAAATTTACTGCCATAAAAGAATCATAATACATATCTAACTATATTGTAGATTTTATTCATTGAAGTATGAATGTTAAGTCGAAAAGTTTATGTAAGAAAATAAAAGTATACACCCCTTCGCTTAGTCAAATGATGGACTTATCTATGTAAACGTCAACGGGTAACTGGAGGCTCTGTATGGCAAAGTTGAATCTCTCCTATTTTTTAAATTTCTCAATTTTTCTGCTTTTGAGATGAATATTGATTCACAAAATCATCCTAGTATAAAGTATAGTTGTTGTAGGAGTAGTATCTTTGTACGAAGAATATAAAATCACGAGAAAATAACACATCACAACTAGATACGGTGTCCGTGTAACCTCCTAGAGAGCCTTTAGGGGTGGACGTGCCACTGCGAAGGCTAGCCCGTACACAGGACGGCTAGTTGCAGGCGGATTGCAGCTGACACAGGCGGGTCCCAGGGAAAATCTGGCCGTAGATGTAGCTTCCATCTCCCGATCACATAGTCTGCAAAATCACGAAGCTAACCAGGTAGGTGTGGGCACGCTTTAATTTTTCTCAGCGTGTTTTTTTAACGTCGGAAAAAGGGGCGATCTTTGCAGGGTAGTGGGAGGGGGGCGTTTTGACAGATATCAGGGTGCGGGTGGTCCATGCTACAAAACAGTCATGTACAGGCGTATAACATGACGTGAAACCGCTTTACAACGTATGCAAACGTACCTCTAAATGCCACCTAAAATGCAGCACTTTTTAAACAGCCTCTTGCCTTTTTTACTAGACTCTATGTGGTTAAAATCGCAGGAATTTGTGATCAGATTTTGCCCCAGTTTTACGTTTGGAAACCTCGCGTTTGAACTGTGTTTTTCAGTCCAGCTCAAATTCTGTTTAGGTCTTGAAATAAGATCCTCAATGAAATACTTTGGACGGTAGTGGACATTTCCATTTACTACAGGGGCTTTGTTTATGTATGATCCAAAAGCAGAAGCATCGTATCTTGTTTACCATATACTCAGATAGTATCTGGGTTTAATTAGATTAAAACCCCAATGCTACTGGTGTAATTGATCCAGACATATGCAAATTTTGTTTACTTCAAAGATCTAGTCTAGGTTTTCCCATGTTTGGTGTGTTTTAAACAGCAAAGGGAGAGAAAAACGTTGCCTTTGCCAATTCTGGTGAGTGCATAATTGTGTTCTTCTGAGCTAGGGTTAGGAATAGGAAAAAGGGGAACACCCCTTTTGTTGGGGTAAAAGTTACTAAAACTAGTTTCTACCAGACTCTCGCTTGGCCCAATACTCAATAGTACAAGGGGATTTTGGCCAAGTTAGGATTAAAAAGTGAGTCTTGTAGGAGTTAATTGGCATAGGAATGAGCTGACCGGCCCGCGGGATAGCTGGATAGACTGCAAAAAACTGATGGAGATCCCATGGTAACTTATTATTTATCCCTATCTGGCCAAATTCTTCCATTTTGTCATCCAGCTGACAGGGTTATACCCAGGAACTGGCTCAGGTGTTCAGCAGTGCCTTTTTCTCCCTGAACTTGGTAGGTTCCCTAATCCCTATGCAAGCTCTGCTGAATACAAAAATTGTGAAAATAAAACTAAAGGTTTGGAAGTTTGAAGAAGATGGGTGTTGCTGAAATTGTGAAACTGAAAATGTCGAGCAAGTCAGGGACTTTAAAAGCTCAATTTTGAAAGTTAATCAGTCAAAAGAAGGTTTCAAATCTGCAGTCACGACTCATGTAGTTAGTAACTTGCCTCAGGCATTTTCAGGTCTTGCTGTCTAGATTGCTAGAATTTAGTGCTTACAACTTCGGAAGTCTACAGTATTCTAAAGTGATCAAAAGAAAAATAACTAAGCTACCAGAAATATATTTTCCTACAGGCTTTAGAAGTGTTTTCAGCAACCAAGGAAGTCGATCTCGTCCATTTGTAAGGAAACAATAGGTTATCAGTGTCAGAAGCACAGTGACATTAGATATCTTCATCCTGTGGGACGACTAACATATCAGGTTACACACTGTACAATGTACCTCTGTCAGGGTACATTTCTCATATAGGGGAAGAAAGAAGCAGGCATTGTTTTGCAGAGATAACCAGTTGAGGAAGTATATTCATGGATTGAATACTCTCCAAGCAGAGGTTAGGTTCTGACTTTTAAAAAAATAATTTTAGGCATTTTTATTGGGCTTTCTATTTTGTACCGTTTTATTCATGTCTTGTGGCCAGTGCAAAATAGAAAGCCTGATATACAGAGGAAGATGACAGAGTGTCAACAAAACACCAGCTCTTGTATTGTAAATACTGAATATGGCAGTCAATGAGGAACTTTGTTACTTCTGTTTTCTGTTATTTCGTGCAAACCCTTTTATTTTTCATCGTGCAGACTTACAAATTTAGTCAGCAAACTGAAAAAGCAGGTTGCACCTGTATTTTGAGCCCTGTTAGTGTTACACTTATACAATATGAGTATTATTTGTTGCGAGGGAATTTTCTTCTAATTTAACAAAACTTTGGCATTCTAATAAAAGGCGCATTGTACATTATGACTCAATGTCTTTCAGAATTGCAAATTACTTAGATAAATTTTATCATTTAGATGAGTAACATTTCTAACTGAATTTGGTGATTTAATGAGTTGGAATTTTATCAGATTATCTCATGAGTCAAGAATGTGTAACCACATTGCAGATGGCATAAGGCAGATCTGTTAAATTTCCCAGCTTTCCAAGAGGGTCTGCATGCTCTTTTACGTAAGGCGTAGGCACTAGGCAGCCTATTTTTATTTCCCGTAATTCATAGGGAAAACCATTTTATCTACGTAATCCATAGCGAGGCGACCAAATTTAGCATAATTGCCTTTCTTGATTTAGCATAATATGTAGGGGTTCTTCTGAATTCAGTGTAAATCATTGTTGGGAGTTGGGACCCCCCATGCAGACCCTCTTCCAAGTCACTACAACCTTGGCCTGAAGGTGAACTTGTAGAAGAGTGTGTATGGGGTTTACACCACTTTAATTTGCTGATCTCCTAGCACATTATGTATGTGTTATGGGTTGTTGTTAACTGCCATGTATAGCCTCGTGATGAGACCCAGCTGGTCTGTTCTCAGCCTTTGTTTTGAATTCTGCAGAAAATTGTTCCAGGTAGTAGTAAGGTACCAAGGACATTATGATGATTAATCATACAATGTCCTTGCTTGTACTAGTTGTAGTGATTGAAAAATATCAGTACCATTTCAATGTATTACCAAGGCTTTTACAATCATCACCATATCTTTTGCAATGCGTAATATTGATGTTATCTTTCAGAAGCTTTTTTTTTTGGAGAAGAAAATGCTTTTGCATCAAATGTACATAAAAATTAACTGATAAAACGTCTGATATTAAATCAGAAAAAAATCAGGTTATCATTTTCATAGAAGGTATGATATTAATTTGCAATGGGTCGTTCTCTAGGGTTGATTGAAATTAAAAAAAATGTTACTGCTATTTTTTATTATTTAGTATTAACACTAACAGGGACTAAATGGCATAAGATGATTGTGACATACTAGTTTATACAGAGAAATTTATGGGTATAGAATAGACTTGGTACAGTTTAAACAAATCTTGCAGTGTTTCAATGTAGTTTTATACCACTTTTATCCCAAAAGGTATTTTCCCGTGACTTGTAAGATAAAAGTACTGTACCCATTTTGCCCTACTCTGTACATTGCATAGTTATGTAATGACGACACTGGATAGTTCCCTCCGAAAAGAGGTCAACCAATTGCAAACTGTCCAAAGTCCACTATGTTTTGCTGGGTCTTTACTTTAGTTTAGAACAATCCTACAATCAGGGTGCAAATCACAGCATTGTTGTATCAGTCTCTGTTTACGGACAGACACTGTGAACACAAAACTGCGGTGTGTGGTTTGATATCTGTGACAAGACGACACCGCTGTGTTTGCTCACAAGTTGGCATCGGTGTTGATCTATCAAGCACATGTTGGACTGAAAGAGGAGCATTTGCTGGTTTCTCGCTGGCCTTTTTTGTAGCACTGTCAGAGCTAGCTTCACACTTCTAAATATGGTCTTGTCTCCCTTCGTCTAGTTGGAGATCAGGCTGTTCAAACTTCAAAGGTTTTTGTGGAAATATTCTAGATCTGATACTTTCATTGTGTGTGCTAGATCTGTAACATACGATACATGTAAAAGGTTTCATAAAAAATTGGAATAGTGACTGTGAATATGTATATGCTAGTGGCAACCAACTAAAATAATATATCAATTAAGATTTTTATATTTTGTTCTTTCCTTTGCGTTTTTTTTTTTAATTTGTAGTTTTTCAGCCAGGCATTTTTTATCAGCTATATGTGGGATAATTGATTTGTTTTGGTTTACTGTCAGCAGTCTCTGTTTCAATTCTGCTCTAAGTAAGTGTGAAATATCTTTGTTTTTATTCATAATCAGATCATTGAATGAACAGAATAGGCAATTGTCTTATGTAAACACAGGTTGACACTGACAATGCCGAGAAAAAAGGATAATACAATTCAGCATTTTGGACATGTAATTATTTGTTTAGTCAACAATAGGACCCTCCTTCAAGTATTGTTACAATTGCTGCATGAATGCGTGTTAAAATATGCAAATGAAATGATTATCGTTATATTTGGAAGGCCCCCCAGCAGCTTTGCTCTGACTACAAACCTTATTTGCACGATCTACAGGTCTTGTTTTATATCTTATCATTAATAGTGGACTTTGAGCTTTTTTTTCTTCTAGACATTAAAGTCCAAAGGAGATAGTGATGTACAACTTTTCTGTACATGTATGCCATTATGCCATTCTTTGATCATGAAATTCATGTGATGTGGAAAACTATAGTCAAGTCAAGGTTTATTGAACAGCAGTCATACAATATAATGTAATTAAATGCTGTATACTTAGTAGTACATGTGTAGACAACTAAGCTATATATAATACAGGATTCTCCCCAGAATTTTTTAGTATAGTGGAGGGGCTGGCAAAATAACCCGAACCAACGTATTGTGCTTGCATGAAAATGGGTTCATTTTGCAATGTCAAATACTACAAGTATAATATATCATAGTGATTCCTTTGTTGTGAAGTGGCAAAACGACTATAGTTTTGATCATCGCCCGTTCACAAGTTTTTGCAGACAATGTCAACCGGAAAGTGATGCCACTTGGCACAAAAATCTGTGAATTTTCATGAATTTTAGCAAACCTAAGAAGGAAAATAGGAAGAAACACACTAAATTTCAAAAGTAGTATAGTGGAGCTGGGCTAGGAGTATAGTGGAGGGCCTCCCTTATTCCATCCTTTGGGAATGACTCTGATATAGCAGGCCTCGAAATACCACCTGCATATGCAGGTTAGTGCAGGTATGATTGGATCTGTGCAGGTATTTTTGGTGTCTGCCTGCACCTAACCTGCACTGGTCCATGTACTGGGTTTTACACATAAATGTGCTATGACGTACGTGTATGTGGATTGTTATTAGCTCCATTGACTGTTACCACCTATTAAGTATAAAATAATGGTTCCTAAACAATGTCAGTATGATCCATACTTCCTAAATTCAAAGTGGTGCAGCCGTGCAGGTAAAATTTGTCATTTTCAATGCCACCTGCACCAGTGCAGGTATGTAGAAAAAAATATTTAGAGCCCTGTATAGTAACATTAATCTAATACGATACAGTATAGATTCTAGGCTATAATGTTGTTTACTTCTACATATTTGATCTTATTGAGGTTTACTCTATCAGAACAAGATGGAAAAAAACTGTGTGAATCATTCATAATGTTACTATATAGATATAATCTTTACTGACACAACTTTTGTAAGGTCCTCTACATCTATACATATATACGATTATGTGGTTACAAATGGAGTAACCAATAAGGGAATATCAATTTAGTTTAATGGTTCATGTCCACTAACTTGACTAAGTGTCTGTGAATGCTGGTTCAAAATATCCTTTGAGTTTGACATATTCACCTATTTGTACATAGTTAGATTTATCTGTATAGGCTGGAATATAAAATTATACCGTTTATCTTATGGCGTTATGTATGAACCTGCATAGTTGTCATTCATGCTAATAGTTTGTTGTTTTCTGTTACAGAAATCCATATGACACAGAAATGAGCAACAGTGACAACTGCCAGAGACAGCAATAGTAGTTTTGACCAATCCATGTTTTGAGTCAGGATCGAGTCTGTACGAACTCACACACATCACCATGGCAGACGTACGCGAACAGGACTGTCCCAAAAAACTCCCCGCGGTCACAAAAGAAACGCAACACGACAACACCAGTCAGAACAACAACCGGCACAGCGAGGAAAATCATCAGAGCGCGCAACAGATCGCCAAGTCGTCGTTGGCGCAAAACTCCGGCGATTCCGACAATCCGAGCAAAACAGGAAGTATAGAAGAGAGCGTAACATGTCAATGCGGCGGCGATCCAACCAATCAAGAAGTAGTACAAGCGAACGGCGCGGAATTTTCCGCCAAAAAAGCGACGAATCTACACCTAGAGTTGGACCTAGCCACAGCGATTATAAACAAACACAAGGAAAGCACAAGACATTCGAGAAGTAAAGAAGACGCAGTACCGTCCCCTAAGCAGTCTTGGCTCCTGAGACTGTTTGAGTCTAAGATGTTTGACATGTCCATCGCCATATCTTATCTGTATAATTCTAAGGAGCCAGGAGTACAGGCATATATTGGTAAGTGCTGCATCGTATATTTGTTTGTTTGTTTTGCATATCTGGTAAACTACTTAAGTTGTGCCATGTTACATTGAAAGAAACTAAACAGTTTCGTTGCAGATTCGTTGCTATTTTCAAATGATAAAGTTAATCAAATGATATAGTACATCCTGGCAAGTTTGACCAACTGCTGACATCATGTATCCGCAAGATCACATGTCTGAAACTCTCGCGAGATTACATTCTGAAGTGACAGGTCATCAGTGTTGATCCTGAAGAAGGTGACAGTGGTCGATGAAAACTTGATTCGTGTGTACTTTTGTGTGGGAAGAAACTGAAGCTTTGTACTATAATTACTACCAATCACAGATGAACTTCCATGCTAATCAAAAATGCTTATTTTTGTATTTTACTGATTATAAGTCTCTTTTATGTCCCTTCCAGGGAACAAGATGTTCAGTTTTATAGAAGAGGATGTGGACTTCTACCTGCCTCAACTGTTAAACATGTACATTCACATGGGGGAGGATATGGCCGATGCACTGCACCCGTACATAGTGGCAAGGTAGGGAAATAAAACAAAAAAACAAACAGAAATACTGGTCTTAAAACATCTGTATGATATGTAAACATAAATGCAACCAGCAAAATTTTTTGGTCATAGCCACATTGTTGTAACAGTTTGATATGCAACGTATTAGATTTTTTACAAAAACTGAAATATCCATATTTTATCATTCCAGGTGTCGAGGAGGCATTAACTTCTCACTTCAGTCGTCATGGTTACTGGGAGCTTTCTCGGCCGATGCTAGACGACACTCAAGGTAAAATGCTAGTCTTTTTTTTTTTTTAGCAAAGTAACATACTTACTTATCCTTCTCTGTTTAGTGGAAAGTTCCTTACATGGAATTGCTTCATGTTATTACACCCCTCTGTTCCAAACACATTTTCAGTACAATTTTGCACATGAAAGAGCTTTCTAAAGTGGCCACTAAATTTCTGCCAGATTTCCACATGTTTTCAAAAAGAAAACTACTTTCCTAACATCACAGAACCCATATATTATAGCATAGGTGGGTTTCTTCATCTTCCACTGTCTCAGGAAAAGAAGTCGAACCCAACAAGTTACAGTTTAGCTTTTAGACTTGAGTAAGACACATTCTATACTGTTCTACACTATTTGTTTGTCCCCTGTCATGTTAACTACAATTAGCCCTTGGGCAAGAATTTGCAATAAACTTTTATTATTATTGAAAGTTATTCTCTTTCGAATGATGTATTCCAGGGGTATCAAGTTGCGTAAGCTGATACTGTCGGAGGAACTACGCCCCGTCCGTACCAAACGAGAGGTCCTGAGGCTCCCGAGTCCGACAAGTCCGACAACTTCTCCCACAAAACGCACGCATCAGCGCTCGCGCTCAGACTTCGCTGCAGGTAAGACAGCTAAAATATTTCCTGTTCTTGTAGTACTGTGTGAAGAATATTCAGAAGTACATTATGAGGTGGTGTGGAAGACTTAATTATAATTGTAGATTAAGATATTATAGGCTTACTAGTAGGGCTGTGTACCTAAACACCTGTACCTGTACCTAAACAAACTAAATCACTACTTTTTAAGACTGCCGGACAAGTAAATCCCGAAGCAACAATGACAATGGTAATAATCTTGCAATTGAAACTTAAGAAAACTTGCAAAGAAATTGTTTTGAGATTCAAATATGTAATTCCCCATACAAAGATGACAATTTATCACTACCAAAGACAGTTAGCTACATGTTTAACTTATATATCCTTGGTTAAAATTTTTTAGGTACAGGTGCAGGTCCGGACCTGTACCTAAACCCGTGTACCTGTACCTGTACTAGTACCTGTACCTTAAATTTGTTTAGGTACACAGCCCTACTTACTAGCCATACAAGTGATCACCACTTCTTTCCTTCATCCTGGGTGTTCGATGACAGTTCCTACCAGGATGTCAGATTGAATTGTTAGTTATAACTATTTGAATTACCAGATCAAATTACTGCTTAGTATGTAAATCAACCTTTTGCCAAATACCTGCTTTTTGCATACTTGTGCGTCACAGTGACATCATTGCTCGAAGTGTACATGTCATTTCATGAAGAATGACATGCATGCAAAGATGCACACACAAAGGTACACACAAAGACACAAACATACAACACACATACAACACACACAAACAAACACACACAGACATGCACACACTATGACAGATATCACATGCAGAGACAAGCAAATCATTACAAGGAATTTAATTGTTTTATTGTTCTCAAGCATAATAATGATTTCCATTTATATACATCAAATTGCCTGTTAACATACCAAACAATGAGACATAGAATATTCTAGAACTTAATGTCTGTCTTAAATTTGTACAATCAAAATTTTAATTTGTAAAGTTGATACCTAAAGTTGATATCTAAATCTCTAATTGTATAACACTTTACAAGTTAAGCTTCATTAAACAAGCCATTTCTAAAATTCTTTGAAATTTCAAACTGTTCTTATGGTACATAATGAGTACTGTTTTCAAAGCATGCCTTTCTTGCTTTAAATTGCACTTTTGCCCTTCTACTAATTCTGAAACTCTTCTTGATTAATCTAATTAACGATCCTTTCAGCGATGATGGTCCGTTCGATAACCTTGACGATCGTACGTGGTAGCAAGGTCGTGGGAAGGGCGCGAGATGACAACTTTATCTCGGGGGAATCCACGCACTCAGGCTGGTTTCTTTACGTTTTGTTGCTGTCATCTCTCCAGCCTGGTGCTTTTCACAGCGCTTAATGTACAAGCTAAATGTTTCCTGGTCACCCATATAAAATCTTCAGCAAGCCAAGGCGATAAAATCATGCATTCGTTAATGGCATCAAACAAATATCAATGTCATGTCATAATTCATAATGTTCCTGTATATAAAAAAATAAGCAAGAGTGCAAAAAATCACTGCTATGATTTCTTATCAATTGGAGATAATTAGAGTATAAAAGCACTTAAATGCTAATTATCAACATGAGTAAATGCACTTAAATGCCCAACAGTATCATCAGATTTCTCCTTGTTTTGTTTAATTGCAGGAAGAAAATAACAAATACCCAGTACTAGTATAGCAGAAGTATTGGGCATAACAATGATCATTAACTTCAAAATAAAAATGGCTTGTGGGCTGATTTGGCCTTTTCATTCAATAAACAAAATTTAATGTTCAAACAAACAAATAGTTTTTGGGTGACCAGGACAAATTAAACCTTACTGTTTTAATTTCATGGTGGTGGTACTCTGCATTCTGCAACCTATGGCTACCATAAAAGTTTATTTCATACATCTTTTATCAAGAGAATGTCAAGAAAATGCTTTATTTGAGCACGCTACTATCAATATCATGCATGTTGTCAAATTCCTCTATATAAAGCAACAATTTGTAGCCACAATGAAGTGAAAATACCATTACACATTCAACAAGAGATTCAACTCTACTTTTGCATTGAACCACATATACAACTTACAGGGGTATGTTATGAAAATGTGACTGTCTGCAATATAGCTGAATGTTTTTCTTCCTTCTCCATGTTCCGTATTTCTGAGCATCAATAGATTGCTGCTTTTGACCTATGATTGTAGTTTTAGTATCCAACCTTTTACAACCCAATAATGTTTGTCAACTCTTTCTTACATGTTAAACTGAAGCAAAAATGAGCAAAATTCTTTGGTAGTATCCATTATTTGATTATAGTGCTGCTGGGTTCCCTGACACAGGTGGGCAGCAGTCAGCTAGTCTTCACACTGCAGTTCCATTAGCAGCTCTGTCCAGCGGGCTCACTTGTATGATGGCCTTATACACTCTAGCCAAGATTTGTTCTCTTTTTTTCTAACCCAAACTTTTCCCCTGCCTGTACTACTTGTGGAAAGAAGGTGTAAAAATGTGCAAAAATTGTCCCATTTTTTTTAAAACTTTAACTTTCCCCTCCACTTGATAAGGCTATTTAAGTCAGCCCTTTTTTACCTGACTGTGAAGTAAAGCAAAAATTAGCAAAAATTTTAACCTAAACTTTCTGCCTCCACACACTCCATACTCCTTGTTGCATGTTGTTGAGATGAAGCAAAATAAGCAAAACTCTGTTTTTTCTAAATTTTAACCCCAACTTCTCTCCATCTCCAGCCATGATGACCGGTCCAGCCGCCCTGCCCAGTATCAAGCGCAGTAACAGCATCAGCAAGGTCACCACGGGCGACCTCACCACGGGCCGCGCCTTCGACTCAGGCTGTACCTGCTTCGACAGCTCCATGGGCGTCATGAACGACCTGTTCGGGAAACCCACGGAGTGCGTGTGCAATGTGAGTAGAACAAGATTTCAATAAGAAACATACTTTTGTAACCTTTATTAAACACAAGCAAATTGCTTTCCTCAAATTTTATTACTCAAGTCACATTCCCCTTAACAAATGTCAATTGCTCAAAGTAATTGAATCACCACTCCTTATAAAGGTAGACAGATGTGTGAATGAAAATTCAAGTTGAGCAATTTGCTTGTGTTGAATGAAATTTACAAATTCTGAATTGGATTGTACAAACACAGTTGAGCTTTCATGCAAAGATGAGAAACAATTTAAGCCTTGACCATGGCCTCCTGGCCTTATCCAGACAATGGTCGAGTTCGTCCTATGCGAGGTTGTACATACTATGTAGTAAAATAGAATTTATGTTTAAGACAGACCAGGCCATTTTCTAAAATACATGTAACAATATATGACTGTGATACTGTATTTTTTCATCTAATCAAGTAAAACAAATTATCAATGTACTTTGAGATATTATTAACCATTATACAGTGCCAACTAGTGATTTACTTATACCTTATTTTAAGTTACAGAACATTTTAACCACTTGTATGTAATGTCTTTCACCTTATCAGGTCTTATATAAATAGAATTATTTTAATGTTGGAAAATGACCAAATTCCAGGCCCCCCGGCTGCATCAATGCCTTTTCCTTACTGTGGAAAGGAGGTCTTCTTATGGACCAATGTTTTGCACTGCTTATGATCATGATTAGCTCTATGTATAGAGTCTTGAAGAAAACGACTTCTTGTGTCTGTGTGTGAGGAAGTTTTCTCTGTTGTTCCAGGCCCCCCGGCTGCAGCCCATGCGGGAGTTCATCAACGCCCTGATGGCCATCGGCAGCAGACTGCAGGGACTGGCAACCAGGGAACTCAGAAGTAAGGACTATTACAACTAAACAAATGGTTTTGCTGTTGGAGTTCGAACTCATGGTCTACTGACTGCAAGGCAAACACGCTAGCCCCTTGGCAATTGCAGTCCAATGACTGTACTCTTATTTAAAGTTAGTTATCATTTATATGCTTTAACAAATGTTTGAAGCGCTGTGAAAACTTTGAAGATTACGGTTTCCATCACAAGGAACAGCATTTTGCTGAGTTGAATTCTGAAGAAGCCACAGTTGAAAATTTAATGGGCATGGCTATGAGCTATGTTAGCTGCTAGGTTGCTGCTACTCTACTGTACATGTTGTGCCCAACTTTTTTGTGTTTTTGTTTAGGAAGCTAAGATATCCACTGCCATAACACAAGTTTGATGAAATGGTGAAGGAAAAGTAATGTTTGAGAATGCATTCTTCACAATAAGACAAGTTTACTATCATAAAAACAGCTTACAAACATTTGTAGAGAAGAAGAAAAAGATTTCATACCTAAGAAAACTGTTGAGACTATAGATTTTTGATGATAACTTTTTCTTTTACCCACAGCCTCCCGGTTGTATGCAGAGCTGTCGTTACTGAACTTGAACTTGCCCGCCCGGGTCTGGCTGCCGTGCCACCCCCCGCAACATCACGTGGTGCGGATACCACACTCAGCAGCTGTCGTGCTCAACTCTAAAGACAAAGTAAGTACAATCACAAAGACGCTGAAGAAAAGTGATCGATGTCACTCGAAACGTTTGGAAGCAAATCTCCGATTTTTATGGAGTTGTAGAGATTTAATTGCCTTTAAATGATTAATTCGCACAATCAATCTAAGAGATCTTAGGCCATATCAATTTAATTTTTCGTTCTCGGATTGAAAAGTGATAAATGAATTGATGCTGGACTGGAAATTGACATGAAAATTTAACATAATCTGTTGGGAAAGTCTGTACTTTGGTGCACACAGGGTATGAACAGACTCAGATGCAAGTTTCTCAATGGTGATGACGATAAATAAGATTCTTTGTCATGCCAAAAATTTTCTCTTCGGTTTGGAACAAAAATTCAACTTTTTCCAGTAATATTTGCTATAGATGTAATTGTGTTGTTTTTGTCCCGCCAGGCTCCATACCTGATCTATGTGGAGGTTCTGGAGTGTGAAAATGCCAACACCTGTCCTGTTCCTACCAAGATTCTGGAGAACACACTCAGGTAAACAAGTGGAAGCATTTGTTGTTCACAAGTTATTATTTTTACTTAGACTTACACATAGATCCTCCCATGTCTAGTGACACACATAGGGCAGCAATCAGTCTCCACTCAGTGCAATTTTAGGCCAGACTTTCTGCTTCCTTGAGGCTTACCTCAAGTTGGTCGGGTCCCTTTGGAGCAATTAGTGTCTCCAAGTTAGTTTAGTCTCTGTACGTGGCTTTAAACAACCCACTACTTCTATAACCTCAGAAAGAATATTGGACTACAATTCCCTTTCATCATCATCATCATCTCGGGTGGGTTGCCCAGACCAAGTCCACCCTCTCTTTCAGACATCCCTTTCCCTTCTAAGAATACTGTACTGTTTATTCCTCCACCTCGCAATATCTTAAACGGTTCTGAGAGCTTTTGGTTGCCAATAGGGCTTGTCAAACAAACGCATCCACTGAAGACGCTGAATACAGCTTGAATGACTTTATATCATAGTTTGTAGTTGTAGACATGTAGTATAAGGCCAAGGGTCTGTAAAATGTAGAACATTTATATATATTTATTCTCCCAGGTATACGAGATCGGAGGAGAACCTCCAGGAGTATTTCAACTCGGACAGTCCGGTCCACGCCTTCACGGTCCACCCCAACTTCGACCAAGACGATGACTGTTGGTCACAGGATGACATCGACCTGCAGCTGCAGTACGGAGACACACAGGTAGGGGGCATGTTTGACACATGGGCTGACTAACCTTTGGTTGGACAGAGGTTGCTCCTGAGTTGATTTGACTAATACACTTAACTAAATATTAAAAACAGGTTTGATTTTGTTTCTACTAACTTAAGATTTCTATAACCCAATGAAGAATACCCATACCTAATAAGCGTAAATTGAAGAAATGGCCTATCTTTCAATTGTACCGTGCAAAGCTACTCCTTAAAGGCACTTATAGTTGGGGACCTTCCTTTAGCAAGGATTCCCTGAAAGATTATCAAGTGTTGCAGACAAGATTTGCTTCTGTTGTAATCTTTTTTATTATTTTTGGTTATGAAATTGGGGGGGGTTCAATTCCAGATTAAAAGAAGCGATCAGTTTGACCCTCCTAGACTAAGTAGATTTCGCTTTTTTTCGCATGACATTTTTCCCTCCCCTCCCAACAGTTGGAGTTAGACAGGGACGAGCATGATGAAACAGTCCAAAGCAGCCCAGGAATCGTCAGTAGTGACGAAGACACAAAAACTGACGAAGCTAAACCTACGCAAAAGAAAATAGGGTATTATAATCAGGTATGAACCGATGACAAATTAGCACAATAGGAGATTACTGTCCGCTTAGTTTTCGGATTTCCCCATCCTTTGCTTCACTGTCATTCTTTTAGTACTTGACCTTTAACCTTAACCTTTAACATGGTGACCCTGTTGGTGACCCTAACCTGGCTGATGACCTTTCTACCTGAGGGTGACCCTAACCCTACTGGTGATTTTTTACCTATAAATCTGCCCAATGGGTGTAGATTTGTACAAGTTCTAGTTTGCGATCGTTACTTATCAAAGATAGTATGTTAAAATTCTTGACTTGCATTCTAGATTTTGGGTTTAAGGTTCATTCCACAGTTTATCAACAATATTCCCGTTTGCTGCAGAAATCGGTGTCCAGCGACAGCGTGTCGCAGTTTTCGATCGAGAGCTCAACGAGTAACGACAGCAGAGAGCCGCAGTACATCGCAGCCGCGGACGTCAGAAGAAGGCTGTCTGAAAACCTGACGACTCCTCCGACCAAGTTCAAGGTATGTTTAAACTGTTAACGTCTTTTCTTAAAATCCAGAACAGCAAAAATGTAGTATGTACAAGTACAATGTGTTTGCATCAAACCACTGCACATATGTACAGGACAGTCTACTGTTAGAAAACCTGACGACACTTCCGACCAAGTTCAATCTGTTTGCAAGTTGTTTGCTAAACTCCATGGAAAAAACGTTTTCCTAAGAATCTAGAATAGCAAAAATGTAGTATGTACAAGTTTTTTCTGAAATAAATATTAGGCTTCCTAATGATCTAAGGAATTCCAGAATGAGATATGTTCAGCTGAAAAGACTTACAAAAATATATCATTTCTTAAAAAGATAAATGTATGAAAGGTTAGAAGTCTTTTTAAACCTTTATCAAGAGCTTGCCTGTTGTGATGAACTCTTGAAACTCTGGATATAACCTGTGGTGTATTTGGTTTATTTTGCTTAAGTTTGTTTATTGCATATACCTTAAAGGTAACGTTGTTTTCAGCATTTAACAAGTTTTCTAAACATCAGTTGTCACAGTTTAGTATTTCTTTTTAATTCTATCCTTAGCGTGATCCAGAAGACCCGTCGGCAGCGGCTCTCAAGGAACCCTGGGAAGATAAGGTCCGCAGAATCCGCGCCACGTCTCCGTACGGACACTTCCCGAACTGGCGTCTTCTGTCCGTCATCATCAAGTGCGGAGACGACCTGAGACAGGAACTTCTCGCTTTCCAAGTCCTCAAACAACTACAGGTAGGGAAGGCCTACTTTTGTTGTCGATTCAAGACTTAGTATTAAGGCCTAGACAAGGCAGTAGGGGCCAGAATCACAGCATATGGGAAATAAATTACAGTGTAGGGACCCCTAACCCACTTCCCGAACTGGCGACCTGAGACAGGAACTTTTTGCTTTCCAAACAGCTACAGGTAAAGGAGTCCTATTTTTGCTGTTGATTAAAGTATCAAGGCTTAGAGAATAGGAGCCCAAATCACAGCATGGGGGAAATAAATTACAGTGTAGGGACCCCTAACCCACTTCCCGAACTGGCACCATCATCAAGTGCAGAGAAAACGTCTTTTTTTCGCCCCTACCTGATGATAAATGTCTTTTTTTGTCCCCAGAACATCTGGAAGGAGGAGCATGTTCCCCTGTGGGTCCGTCCGTACCACATCATCGTGACGTCAGCCGACAACGGCATGATCGAGCCGGTCCTGAACGCGGTCTCCCTGCATCAGATCAAGAAGCACTCCCAGCTCTCGCTGTTCAACTACTTCCTGCGCGAGTTTGGAGACACAAACTCGGAGGAGTTCCTCACGGCGCAGAAGAACTTCGTGCAGAGTTCGGCGGCGTACTCCCTGGTGTCCTACCTACTGCAGGTCAAAGACAGGTCAGTTCATCAAAACAATCTATCAGTCGTAAGGCTAGACAAACAAACATCTCTTCAGGTTAAAGACAGGTCAGTTAACTTGAACAAAGTCTACTTCGTTACACAAACTTTTTTAATTCTTCAGTTATCGATTTGTCGCCTTCATCAGTACAAAATGAAACAGAATGAAGGCTACAGATGGTCATCAAAACATTTACTGAAGAATTAAAGAAGGTTGTATAACAAGGCTTTGTTTAATTGATCAGTAATGAGTAAATCTACCAACCTGATGAAACTATTACAGACGTCAATTAACTGTTTGAAAAGCTTCCAGCAAGAATGGCTGGTTCTACTTTGCAAGTGTCACTGCTATAGTGTTGTAAATTTGGTCCTAAGTTTTGCCATATAGTATTCATTTTTAAGGAGCACATTCTTAAGAGTCTCTTAGTGTTGTTGCTTGACAGTACCTAAATGTTTAAAATCTAATTGATGTAAATGTTTTAAAATCGTGTGTTATTTCCACCGCAGACACAACGGGAACATCCTACTGGACATGGAGGGTCACGTGATCCACATCGACTTTGGGTTCATCCTGTCCAGCTCGCCGCGAAACCTCGGTTTCGAGAGCTCGCCCTTCAAACTCACTCACGAGTTCGTTGAGGTACGGTGCAACATTTGATGAAGATATGACATGATGTTAAATTGTTACTACTGTTAGCAGGGCTCAAAATACTGGGTATTTGTGCACCCAGGTGCACCCAAAATTGAAGCTGTGCACCCAATTTTTTTCTGTGGGTGCACAGTTTCACCCAAATTTTTCCATAGTTTTATGTATGTAAAGATATCAGTATACTATAAAACACCATATTCTTGACATCTAAGTGTTAGAAAGATAATGTGGTGCACCCAATTTTTTTTTTGTGCACCCAATTTTGTAGGTTGGGTGCACCAGTGCACCTAATCCCAAAAATGAATTTCGAGCCCTGGTTAGAAACCTGTGTCCTGTAGAAGAAAATCTTCTGTGTTTTTGATTCAGGCAGTCAGAGCAATACAAACATTAGAGAATGAACAAGTTACCTTAAAAACTTCTTCTTTGTTGAAGACATAATTGTAACCTGTTGCAATTAGTCACTGAAGATACACTTTGAAGTTTTTTTATCTATAATTTATATCTCTGATCTTATACACGGCACATGTCACTATACATTTCAGAAATGCTCTTTTTTGAATCTTGTTACATAATATTAAGCATTAATGTTTGCCCAAATCTCAGTCTTTCAAGTGCAAATGAGGGGTTTGAACAGAAAGTCCACATGTTTATGTACTGCAAAATCCTGATGTTTTTTTCCTTATGTGATATTGTATGTCCTGTCAGGTGATGGGAGGCCTGAATGGAGACATGTTTAAGTACTACAAGATCCTGATTAAATACTACAAGATTCCTTATGTTATGTTATATGTCCTGTCAGGTGATGGGAGGCCTGAATGGAGACATGTTTAAGTACTACAAGATCCTGATTAAATACTACAAGATTCCTTATGTTATGTTATATGTCCTAACAGGTGATGGGAGGCCTGAATGGAGACATGTTTAAATACTACAAGATCCTGATTAAATACTACAAGATTCCTTATGTTATGTTATATGTCCTAACAGGTAATGGGTGGCCTGAATGGAGACATGTTTAAGTACTACGAGATCCTGATTAAATACTACAAGATTCCTTATGTTATGTTATATGTCAATGTTAGGTGATGGGTGGCCTGAATGGAGACATGTTTAAGTACTACGAGATCCTGATTAAATACTACAAGATTCCTTATGTTATGTTATATGTCCTACAGGTGATGGGAGGCCTGAACGGAGACATGTTTAAGTACTACAAGATCCTGATGTTTGTGTATTTCTTACCTTATGTTATGTACTATATCCTTACAGGTGATGGGTGGCCTGAACGGAGACATGTTTAAGTACTACAAGATCCTGATGCTCCAGGGGTTCATCGCAGCCAGGAAACACATGGACAAAGTTGTGCAGCTCATCGAGATCATGCAGACAGGTATAGAGACTTACTGAATCATGCTTTTGAAGTTCACTCATTTGGCAGCTTTGTGAAATGTGTTTGATTACAAAGAGGTCTTCAAAAGAAAAGCAATAACTTAACATATTACAACGACATGAATGCTTTAATACTTCATTCCTATTACTGTCAGGTTCACAGCTTCCATGTTTTGAGAACGGGATAAATTCCAAACTTGCCAAGAAATGTTTAATTTCAGTTTGTGTGAGCAGTAAAAATGGGAAAACTAGATTTAAAATATTTACAGAGAAAGCTAGCAATGTTACCAGTCATTACCTTTTAATTTGAATAACATGTTTGGTTGGCAAGTTACTGCAATATGCCCTGAATAAGCATTTTGATTGTCTGATCCCTCCAGGTTCGCAGTTGCCATGTTTTAAGAACGGGGTGAGCACTGTGCGGGGGCTGAGAGATCGCTTCCACATGAACCTGACAGAGGAGCAGCTGCAGCTGTATGTAGACAGCATGGTGGAGTCTAGCATCCACTCCCTCACCACCAAGCTTTACGACGGGTTCCAGTACATCACGAACGGCATCTTCTAAACATCCAACACTTTCATCGCCAAGGGGATCTTCTGAACAGATTCATCATCAATGGCATCTTCTAAAAAAGTTATTCATTGGAATTGGAATCTTTTTAAACTCCATATTTACCAATGGAATTCGAATCTTCTCGAACACTCACATCACCCATGGCATCTTCTGAAAAAATCTTGACTACAGTCGGCATCTTCTAAAAAACCTTCATCATCAACGGGATCTTCTGAACAGTTTCAGCACCAATGGCATATTCTAGAAAAGTTTCTTCAGTATCCACAGCCTGACTACCAAGCTGTATGATGGGTTCCAGTACATCACAAATGGCATCTTCTAAACTCTTTCATCACCAAGTTGATCTTCTACAAAACTTTTAGTATCAACGGAACCTTCTAAACAAACCTTAAATGTCAACAGAATTTTCTGAACATTCAACACTTTCATCGTCAACATGATCTTCGGAACACTATCATCACAGAAGGAATCTTCCATCATCAACGGCATATTCTTAAAAACCTTCATCATCAACGGGATCTTCTGAACAGTTTCAGTACCAATGGAATCTTCTACAAAAGTTTCATCCGTATCCACTCCCTCACCACCAAGCTGTATGATGGGTTCCAGTACATCACTAACAGAATATTCTAAACACTTTCATCGCCAACGGAATCTTCTACAAAAGTTTCATCTCCAGGATATCTTTTGAAAAATTTTTTATCATCAATGGAATCTTCTTGAAATCATTCAGCATCAAAGGAGTCTCCTAAAAAAACACCCACAGCCTCACAGTATGACGGAGTCGAGTACATCACAAACGGATCTTCTAAATAACTTTCATCATGAACAGTGTACAGCAGGTTCCAGTACATGGCCAACGGCGTCTTCTAAAAAAAGTTTATCATCAACGGAATCTTCTTAACATCCAACACTGTCATCAATCATCAACAATCTTATCAACAGTTGAATCTTCTAGAACACTTGCATCACCAACGGAATCTTCAAGAAAAATTTTTAGTATCAACAGAATCTTCTGTATGTAGAATCAAAACCACCATACTATTCAGCTGGAACACTTAACAATGATGCCTGAGCTCCTATCCTTTAGACTTAAATGATTTGGGATGTACAAATGGAATAATTATGTACAAAGTTGTGAAAATTTGTGAAAATGCAAAAGGAAGTGTAGGAGATCCCAGAGAACGGTGGGGTCCCAAACTTGGAACAAAAATATTGAAGCTTTGGGACTGCTTCATTGAAAGTGTTAATACTTTATTGCTGTCAAGAAAAAAAATAATGTTAAACCCAACACTAAGGTGCTGTGAGAAACACTTTCAAGGGTGTCTATGCACTGATACGGATTTTATAGCTTTCATACTAGTCGATTAGCCTGGAATACATCCTATGCTAGTTCCTGTAGATTTCTAGACTATGCAGAAATTAAGCCCCTGTCCCATGTAAAAGTTTGGTCCTTATGTCCTGCATTATTTTGGGAATAAAGTATTTCTTTGATGCAGTGAAACAGGGATTACAACTCGGAATGCTCTCAAACAAACAAGCAAACCCCTTTACTATGATGCTGTTTTGAGAACCATGTTACTTGGTCACCACCCAAACTCTCAACTACATTTTTGTTATTGGGTGGGCCGACTACTCTTTGTAGCCAGGGGCTGAATTGCAAAAAGCTTACAAAAGGCGGGGCTAAATCGCAAGGGTCTGGAGCGAGCTGCCATTCGGCGCCACTCAGGTGACCTCAGTACGACAGTAATTGCCCCAGGTGCGGCCAGAAACTGTAAGGTTTTGAACCACTCACATCGCACCGTCGCACGTGTGGCGGGTTCTTTTAGTTGAATTATAATTCATATGCCAAATGTTTTCTTCGGGTGCTGGAATTATTGGCTGGGAAGCGATCAGAGAAGGGCACAGAGCTAGAATTAGATTCATAACAGGCGATAGCTAACTGATCACATAAAGTCAGTATGAGTGCGTGGGCACCTCTAAAGTTGAAAATGCTCAAGCAAGTTACAATGCAAACTACTATGAAGCCTCAAAGGCTGTTGCCTCTGTTACTAGTTATCACATATATGATATTGTACATAAACATCTTATAATGGTGTATACGACAATGAGCCAAATGTACACTGTACATTTGTACTCTGTACGTGTATATACTGAAATTTGCAATTGATAATGTAAGTACGGTAAGAGTAAGATAGGTCCATGCATGTGTTATATTGATAGCCAAGAAACATTTCAAAGATTTTGTGAGTCTTGCTTTCTTACTTGACTCAGAACTACAGACTGATGTAATGTTACACTATAAGGGTCATCGTAAATTTGACCTTTCACCTGAGGTAAGATGGTCCATGATTGGTGGATTGCAGTCTAAGATCGTCTGTGATTGGTTGGAACGATTTCTTCAGAGTCTGAAGCTAAATTTGACCTTGTTGAAAATTTGAACAGCTTAGAAACAATTTCATAAAGAAACTTTTGAAAGAGAAATGTTTAAAGAAATAACATTTAAAGATACCTTTTCGCCCACTCGAAACAGCAGAAAAACTGAGTTTGGTTTTGATATAAGAAAGACCTGTACACTAATGTCTTAAACTCATTACTAATGTCCAATGTATATTCAATGTTAGATATATTGATAAATGGTAAATAAGCTTTAACAATGTACCCTATGGACCATGCTGTGAATATGTGAAGCAATGATGAATTTATGTCATGGAATAAACACACGGTTTTAAGGGACTTTGTGGTCATGTTTTTATTAGTTTTCCTTTTTACTTAGTGTTTGAATACTTTGTGCTGTTCCAAGGAACTATTCCTCTTAGATTCCCATTGGTGATTATATCACTTTCCTATTCTTCCTCGAGTTTTCCTATATATTACTTATTTGTGGTGTTTTGTATTAAACATTCTATAATAACTAGATACGAGGCCGTTGCTGGGGCTTTCAATGATAACTTCAATGATATAGTCCCACAGCCTGTCACACATAGCCGGCCATGGCCTTCCGACCTTCTCCAGACCATGTCATATGTACATATAGCTGATCATTGGTTTGAGATTTGTCAACAACCTAGGCCTAGAGATAAACAAATACCTGTACCTATCTATAATTGGCAAATAGGGTGATGTAACGTTTGAAGTCCATACAATGTAGATATTAGTAATCGATCGTCCAAGCTCTGCCCCTTGCAAACGAGTTGTGGACCCCCGATCAGAGAACAGCGGATACTCACAACAAGGTGAGTAGATACCTTAGTAACCCTAATGAATTCCAAATTTTCCACAGTATTTTACAGATATGCTTATCTGATACAGTGAATGCCAACACCGTGGATATCTGTCTCTTACGTGCAGCACTACGTATACCATATCGATTGTGTCACTTGTTGTGTTCCTGCTAATAATTACGTAACGTTACAAGTAATTGATACCCCTGCATCTGATATTCGTGAATTAGAAAAATCATGACAAGTGTATATATATATATATATATATATATATATATATATATATATATGTGTGTGTGTGTGTATTAATAGAGAGATAGAATGAGGGTCATCGGGAGAGATGGAGAGTTTATAAATTTGTACCGCAAATTTGTGCTGTCACGCGTTTTACTGCCTGGACAAAGTTTTTATTCCTAAAGCTGAATGTAAGGATTCAACTGTTAAAAGGCTCTGAGCATCTCGACAATCTATTTAATCTAGAAAACTCGAAGACTTGCATCGATTTGAATATTTGGGAAAATCACGAGAGGTACAGCAAATAGCCAGATATTTACATTGTGCGAGTTCAATGACGACCTTTGCGACACTTTTAAGGAGGGTAAAACTGATCAATAAGTTAGAGTATAAAGCGCGACTAAAAGCTCCAGAGTTCAGTAGTGCATGACCTCAGTCGTACCAAGGACGTTATATGAGAGAATGTCCTTGGTCGTACCGTTCGAAGAACCAAAACTACGAAAGCCCAAAACAACATCCTCAGGAAATGATTTCCTTTTATCTTTTAAAGTTCGATTCAAGTCGAGAAAAAAGGTTATTATTACAGCTATTACGTCGATGAAGGTTAGACATCCAGGTAATAAGATATGTCAAAAAGCAGTTATTCAAGCAACTGGATATGATTTTGGTCAGACGTTTCAGATAGCACCCACTGTTGGTAGAGCGTACGAAAGCCCCAAACGACACGAATCCATTTCAAAACCCATTTCCCACCACACCAAGGCGGTGGAATTCTACCCTCGCCGCGGCAGAATTTTCCTACCTTGCCAAAAAGCCACATCGAGAGGTTTCTCTTCCTTCTCCGTGCGTCAACATCCCTCACAAGAAAGCCTGTCACTGAGTTACGCATCCACGTATCTTCCTGTCCAACTTTTGCATTTGCAGAGTATAATCATAGTTTCTCCCAGATCACTTCAGAGTCACAGATAAAAGATAGTATCCTTTGTGTCCTTTGTAATTGTACGGCCTTTATCCTGCAGAAGTCACGTCCTGAGTCCACTCAACAGACGGCAAAGATGTGGGAGTTTCTGCTCTTCACCGTAGCTGTGACTGTCTCGCCTGCCTGGGCACAATGTAACCCTTGTCACCTTTATCCGTGGAGTGACCTATATCCATCGTTTGTATAAGATGGTATTTAGAAAAATAAAGTTGATGGGTGGTATTTTTAAACTGCAAAATTTTTAAAATATTGCATTTCAAAATTATGAATACCGTTTTTTAAAGAACGGATATAGGCTACCCCGCAGATAAAGGTAACCTATCGTTAGATATACGATTTGACGTATATACAGTTCAATTACATACCATTAATGTTTTATTCCATCCTTGTGTTTCGTGTCGTATAAACCGCGACAAAATGATTCAGTCCAAGCAAGGATCCGGAGGTTAACCTCCTTCGTCCAAGTAAAGACCCAGACTCTTCTGTCATGACAGATTTCCTTGTTATGATACTAGTAGTAACAGTCACGTAAACGTTGGAGTTGGATCGATGAAGAACCTTGTAAGTTGTATTGATTCTTTTGTGTGCTTGCAATCTCCAGAGGGAGAGAGGGAGAGAGAGAGATACATAGCTATCTAAATGTATGTATGTATCTATCTATATATCTGCCCATCCATCTATCAATCTCTCTAATATGAGTTCAACATGATAACAGTAGATGGAAATGTAGGTCTGTGTACCAGTTAGCGTGAAGTTCGTCTTAGTAGTGATTACTACCCCTTTCAATCCGCCATTTGTCTCTGGTCAAGCTCTTTCTCCCAACGGTGAAAATGCTGATCACTAAATTTTGTCTTTTTCCAGACATCCGTCTGGTTGGTGGGAGCGGCTCTCACGAGGGGAGAGTTGAGGTGTTCCATAACGGCCAATGGGGGACGGTCTGTGACGACTTCTGGGAGATTGATGATGCACACGTGGTCTGCCGTCAGCTGGGCTACCCGGGTGCAGATGAAGCAAAAACCAACGCCTTCTTTGGCGAAGGAACGGGACGGATCTGGTTGGATAATGTACGCTGTACCGGTAGTGAGGCGACCATATCCCAGTGTACCCACGCAACATGGGGCAGTCATGACTGCAGTCACAGGGAGGATGCCGGGGTTGTTTGTACATGTAAGTAAACCACATATGGGATCACTTCCTTGTCTATATCTTATCCATCCGTGTCTATAACGTCTTCAAATTTGTACTCTGAGTAAACGTGAATACGTCTACAATGCGGCAAACATAGCATAGCAGACGCCATAATTTAGGGTTACCGTACTTCTTGACGTCCTTATGTAGACTGACCTACGCCTACCCAATCTATGCGCTGAAAATGTCGAAGGCTGCACCTATCCCTGACAGAACAGGGACCAATCTATGTAACATGTTTGATTTGTTCCAGTCGACGAGTGCGCGTCTTCCCCCTGTGTACACGGGACCTGTATCGACGGGGTGGGGAGATACAGCTGTAGGTGTGAGAACGGCTGGACAGGAACAAATTGTAATCAAAGTAAGTATTGTTTTATTGAGATCCCAAGTCAGTTACTAATATACAAGAGAAGGTTTTTTTTAAAATAAAATTGTCGTTGTGGTTGAATTAGGTTCAAACATATTAAAAGTAAGGTTTTGCCTTAAACAAGACCTGTACTTTTGGTTCACCAGACATCGACGACTGCGCATCATCCCCATGCGCACATGGAGCCTGTATTGACGGAGTAGCGAGCTACACCTGTAACTGTGAGAACGGCTGGACAGGAGACATCTGTGATGAAGGTCGGTAATTAACGTTTCTTTTAGATGAACTTCGGGAGTAGATTGACATTTACGTTTGGACATAGGTCTCAAAATATGAGGCGCTATATAGAAAGTATCGGAAGGTGTAGGCTCTCTGATTTCCTTCTCAAAGCCTTTGTTTGTGTTTCAGACATAGACCAGTGCGCGAGCAGCCCTTGTGTGCTGGGAGGGACCTGCCTGGATCACGTGAATGGCTACAGCTGTGTCTGTCCTAAAGATACCGTTGGCAAGAACTGTGAAACTGGTACCACTCTTTTATAGGCCACTTCCACATTCACTCAATTTTGACAAATCCTATCGTGCTTGTCTCCATGTTTCCTCTTATTTGAAAAATTGAGATCATATCGTTTGTGTGCTCCAGCATCTTTTGCAGGAGATTGCTACCAGTTCTCCACCTCAGCTGCCACCCACCGAGACGCCACCCAGGCCTGCAGTGCCAAGAACAGCCACATGGCGGACGTGAGGAGCGAGCAACAGGAACTGTTCCTGGCCAACACCATCGCGGCCACCACTGGCGTGTCCAACTGGCTGGCCATGAAAACCGCGCCATTACCTATGATTTACAGTGATGGGTCTCCTTTTTCAGGTACATACATAACGTTACATGACGAGTGTTAGCCTGATACTCCAGAGAACAATACTGAAAAAAGCCAAGGAGGTTCTTTTATTAACTTCCTTGAAGGGACACAGCGAATTGCTGTAGTAATGAAAAATGTACCTTAGTAGAGAGGACTACAAGTTAAAAATTAAATTGCAAGTCAATACAACAGTCAAACAAGGTGTCTATAAGAATAATCTGCGTATTTTTTTCTTTAACTCGATTATTGCCTAACAATATACGCTTACTACTGTATTCTATTCTCTATTTTGTGTATTTCCAAACAGGTGCCCTGCACTGGTCAACAGGCGAACTTTCTTCACCTTTAGACCTTTGTGTTCTCCTGGACAGCACCGACAACTTCCAGGCAAAGACTGCTTTATGCACGGAGCAACACAACTTTGTCTGCCAGTCTGGTACACCTACTTGAACACGTCATTGTTTCATTTGCCTTAGTACAAAAGTCAACATAAAACAACTCAAAATAGATTGCGAGAATAAGTTATTCAACCATTTGGGATTATATGTTTCTACAACTGCAGAACTCCAACCATGTGAGCCAAACGTGTGCCAGAACGGCGGGTATTGTAGCTCCTGTTTCGGCGGCTCCACCACCTTCTGTGACTGTCTTAATGGATTCGAAGGAAAGCTGTGTGAAATCAGTAAGTAATTATCTTATAACTGATTATCCACTGGTAACCTACCTACAAGGTAATCTGAGTGTCATTTCATACAAGATTAGCATACACAGAGGCAACAAAACATATTCTAAATTTGTTCTAATTCTTTCAATAGATACAAATATCAAGTAAGAGATCTGCGACCTTTCATCCCGATGTTTATGCTGTTTTATATATTTTAATAGTCCATACGACTTCCTCCTTTAGTTTTAAGCAAGAATGATCCTGATTTCATTGTTTTAAACAGCTCTGTTCTTAACAAAGTAGCCCTGCTCTTATTTGGAGTGAATTACACATTTACTATGTTCTAACAGACTGAGTGTAGATTCTTGAATCTAACGTTACAGACATTGACGAGTGCGCGTCCGGTCCGTGCCAAAATGGCGGGAGGTGTGATGATGGCATCAATTCCTACTCCTGCCGATGCCCAACTGGGTACCAAGGAGACCACTGCGAGTTAGGTACGTGTGATAGGAACATGGAACTGTTATAAGGCGGCTTCAAAATCGTTTTCCTGGCTGATGTGTCAGTAACTCCACAACAATCATCATGTCCTGAATTGACCCCCTAGAAGTGCTTCTCCTTGTCCCGAACGCGACTGTGTCTATTCCCACTTGTCTCTGTTCGTGACTGTTTAGAAGCGCATATGACAGCCGTGTGAAGTTCATGCTAGTTCAGATGCAAGTTCCTTGTTACATGTTTTTTTTTGTAATCTTTAGTTCCCTTTGTCAGCTTTTATTGTCATTTGTTATGTTATCTTGAGCACAAGTCGTTTATAAGCACAATATTGCGCTTCCTGTCTAATTAATGCTCATTAAATGACTGTGATCGAAAAATAAAAATAGAATGAAAGTTCCTGTCATATTTATATCACCATGTTAAATGTATTCGTCCTAACGTTTCTCTTGCCTCTCATTTTGTAAAGACCTGGACCTGTGTTCCCCCAACCCGTGTCCTTCTGGCTTTACTTGTCATGACGTCGGGATTTCCATTCATTGCATTGGTTAGTAACTTTTTTGTCATCATCATTGCTACACATAGTAGGAAAACTGCATTCAAGTCACCCATGTCATAGAATGGAGCAAAAACTCAAAACATAACATACATTTGATCAATATTGACTGACAGCATTTCGTTCTTTAAAGATTTTCACTGCCTATGTGACATGCCAGTTTTTATCTTAGTCACTTTTGCTAAAACTTTTTATAAATTTTTATATACGATGGATTCAAATGAGTGCACGAATGTCATGATTCCATGCATGTGGGTGGTCATTTTAATTATAAATTTTTTATTTAGATACTATTGATGCAGTTTAGGCAACTTCCTATTTCAAACACATGCTAAGCACAGTAGCTAATGATGATATTTAATGGTTTACTATTGTTACATGAAAAACTGCTAACAACCCACCCGTACTGCGTACACTTGGTGCATCTAGGCAGTCCAGTCGCCCGGGGGCTCCCCTACCAGTGCAGCAGCGCCTCCTGTCCGGATGGTATGTACTGCACCCCTGAGGGCGTGGCAGCCTTCTCGTGCAAGCCTGAGTGACGTCACAACAACCGAAGCCTTCCACGTGACAACGACCAGCCAATGGCCGCTTCTTGCGTGCCTTGAAAATGCGCTTTTGTCTAATTTACAGCTTATCAAGTAGAGATAGAAGACGTTAGATCAATAAACCACCTGCAGCAAAAATGATATTCGCAGTTTCAGTCCATGTTTGAGTCGCGCTTCTTTTTATACTACATCAATTTTCTTTGATCATATCTTTTGCATTTCAAACTTGGTACTTACTATCGAACAATGTCTTCTTCGTTTCACAACCTTCTGTTAATTCTTCTGTAGATGTTTCGACGACTGTCTGTCACCTTCATCAGTGCAAAAAAAATGAGTATTGGGTCATCAGTACATTTTTGTATCGATGAAGGTGACAGATAGTCGCCGAAACGTCTACGGAAGAATTAAAAGAAGGTTGTGAAACGAAGAAGACATTGTTCGATTGATCTACCAACCTGATGAAACTATTTACGGTTGGTACTTACTACCCTGGCTACCTACCGTCAGCCAATGAGAAGCCTCCATTTTCTCACGTAGTTTGGGACTATGACAAAATGTGAGAGTTTCATGCAAATAAAGAAAAAAACTGTTCTAATCATAGTTCTAGTGATGATTTCACCCCAAACTTTGGTTATATTAGAAAGTGTGAGGGATATACGCATGTGACCTAATCTGACCAATCCTCACTTATCATGGACCACCTCTATAGAAGCATGTCATATGATAACAGACCAAATGCCAGTCAATCGCAATCAGAAACAGGATGGGAGAGAGGATGCATCCCTGCCTTACTCTAGAATTGACACAGAATGGTTCACTCAGACTGTGTACCAAGATTACACAACGCACAAAGTTACGCGTGTCTTCCTCAGATGAAATATTTACTTGCTATTTTGGGGGTAGTATTATGCAAAACAGTGCGTTTTGAAATGAGCAAAACCATTGCATAAAAAAGAAAACTCCATTTAGTCATAATGATTTGTCAAAATGTGCAACAAAATTTCTAGATTTGTGACAATACTGGGCAAATAACTCTTATATTTCGTCTCGCTGAACCACTCATTCCCCGAGCTATCCACTGCGGCCATCAGCTTACGGTCTCACAGCGTCTTCTAGTAAAAGCTGTCGGTATTGCAGGTTGAGCATTCCCTGCACTTGCAGTACTGCCTCTTTTTGCTAGGAGGCGCTGTGAGACCATAAGCGGCTGACCCCGGCAGGTTGACCTTGCCGAGCCGGGCGAACGTGCAAGGTTGCCCGTCTGTCGATTCCTCTCCTTCTCCCCGCCCTTTTACTGCTCAAGGAGGCGACTACAACCCACCGAAGATGGCTTCCGCGGTGCTTGGTGATCTTAGCTCGTCTAACGCGTTCGCTGCAAGTAATTTGCGGCAGGCGCAAGGGAAGAGTATCGGCGTTTTCACCAGTGGGGGCGATTCTCAGGGTAGGTTTTATATATGTTCGCCTTGTAATGTTACATTGATAACCTCCAAGCAGACGTGAGGGCGAAAGATCGTAAATCTATGCTGTCTATGACAGTTCCTCGTCCCGAATATTCGCTGTCGAGTAGCCAGAAAACTCTGGAAGCCATAAAAACGTTGCATTCTTCCACCCCAATATCTGCTTGAAGAATGATCCTTGCATATTATTAACACCTTGCAATATTTGACACTGACAAATTGTTATCGTCTGGCTTTGGCGGTTTTCCATGTTCTAAAGCTTATGCTGAACTCGGTGTAACGTGTTTAATATTGCTGACATCCATGCTTTTGCTTGCACGTTAATGTGTTAACAATTAATGTTATGAGATTTGCACTATACTAACGTTAGTGCCCCTCCCACTTTTCTGCATACTGTAATTTTGTTTACATTTGAGTGGATTTAATTTCGCAGTAGGGAGTAAAGGACAATTTTGTGGTAGCTTTCAGTAAGAAATAGAGTGTAAGACTGAATAAATGTTTGCTATGTGTGATGGTTTTGTAGTGGAGAATTCACAGCAAAAACTGAGAGCATGAATTAAAGCTATACTAACTGCAAATACTTTGTGACTTGCAGTACATAACATGATGAATTTATTATGATCTAACGTTACAAGCAGATCCGACTTATTTTTCTTTCAATGTCAGCTTGGTAATATTTAGGAGAAATCAAACTCTGTCTGGTAATATTAAAAAAGGAATATCAGAAAAGAGTACTAAAAACTTATCAAAAGAGCAAGGTGACTATGTGACCCAAGGGTAATAGAAATACACCATACAGCTATACACCAAAACATGTTGGAAGGATTTTGTTTCAACCAAATGAATGTAAAAAAATATTGGCATCTTGAATGTGATAAAATGTAGAATAGAATGAAACCTGTTTGAAGGGTGTTACCGGGACTACGTTTTAAAGCTGTCAGTCCCAAAATGCCATAACAGGATGACATTTTGTAGAAAGGTCATTGTGAACTTTTACCCTTTATACAGACACGTACTCCGCAACAGTCTACCACCAGATAGACACATGCATGTTCCCAACTCTGGCTATCATTAATTTAGTAAAAGAAATAGAAAAGACCATTTTAACAAACAGATATGAACCATATGTTATACCAGCCATTGTGTATTTTGTACCATCGTGTATAAATGAAGGCATGCATTCAGTGGCGTGTATAACTATAAACTATATGCTGGAAAAAATCATTCAATAGTATACCTTTAACAGCGAAGCATAGTCTCTTCATTCAAGACACGTTTTATGACAATTTGATTTTATTGTAGGTATGAATGCGGCGGTGGTGCGTATGGGCAGCCATGTTGGATTCCGGGTGTATTACATGTACTGTAAATGCAGAAATTTTTGCGGTGGTTTAATGTTTGCGGTTTTTGCGGTGGCCGCTTCACCACGAATTTAAAACTACCACAAACATTTTTCCATGGCAGTAAGAGACTACAGTGCATGGTGCTACCGCAAACTTAAAACCACCGCAAAAATTCTTTTTTTCTGCTTAGTAACCGCGAACTTAAATCCCCTTGAACTTACTAGTAGATGCATTTACAGTACTATCTTTCTTTCCTGAAGACAACAGTTACAAAAGGGCTTTATGAAAGTTTGACTTTACCCTGTTACGTAGGTAGGAAAATGACTGTTTGACTTTCTTCCTCCCTTTAGTTCCCACAATCATTATGTTGATCATTATAACACAGTCTTTATTTCGAGGGACATCCCTAGCTGAAGCTATGTACTCATTTTCACCTGAGTGAAGTGAGGAAAGTCGTGCCAAGGGCACAAGATCAGTGACATGGCCGGATTTGAACCAAGGACCTCTTGGGCCTGAGCCCAATTGCAATGCGCTGTCGATACGCCACGCAATCACACAAAGCTTTACCCCGTTCCGTAGGTATGAATGCGGCCGTACGTGCCGTGGTGCGTATGGGCATCCATGTTGGATTCCGCGTGTATTACATCCACGAGGGGTATCAGGGCATGGTGGACGGGGCTGACAACATCAAGGAAGCCATCTGGACTAGCGTGTCTGGAATCATCCAACAGGTGAGCAGTCTGTCAATCAATCATCAATCTGTCAAACCTTCAATTTCCACATCCTACTACTAGTAGAAGGACTTAGATGCATTCTGACTGATTTTTGACTTATGTATTTGGAATCATAGAAACTTACACACTCCACACACATGCACACACACACACACAAGCACGCGCACACACACACACACACCACACATGCATGCACACACATGCACACACACACACACACACACACACACACACTGACATACTTAAATACACACACACACAAACTCGCACACATGCGCACATGCACACATGAACTCACACTTTCCATTAATTGAAAGAGTTTATAAATACAAAAAACTTTCTATCTCTTCTATTTTAGTACTAAGAATTGTTTTACAGATTTAAACATGTTGTTTTTGTTCCAACGGGTGGTACCGTGATCGGAAGCGGCCGGTGCCATGAATTATAGAAACAGAAAAGCAAACAAACACACACACACAGACACAGGCACGCACAGATGCACAGCACACACACATGCAGACAAAACAATTGGCAATACATTGTATACATGATGGAAAGACAGAAACACACACATGCAGACAGACAATCCAAAACAAAACCCTCCTTTGGGATGAAGTCAAAAGTTTCCGTGCTGAATATCTTTCTATTCTGAAGATAACAGTTGTAAGTAGATTTCTACATCTAGCAATTGTAATGTTCTACATCTAACAATTGAAAAATATTATTTTAATTTGTTCCCAAGGGTGGTACAGTGATCGGAAGTGCCCGGTGCCAGGATTTCCGCGAGCGCGCCGGTCGGCTGAAGGCGGCGCGAAACCTGGTTAAACTTGGGATCTCGAACCTGGTCGTGATTGGCGGAGACGGAAGTCTGACCGGCGCAAACTGCTTCCGACAGGAGTGGTCTGGTTTGCTGGAGGAACTGGTGAAGAAAGGTTTGTTTGTTTGTTTGTTGTTTGTTTGTTTGTTATGTCGTACCCGGTGGTGATTGGTGGAGACGGAAGTCTGACCGGCGCAAACTGCTTCCGACAGGAGTGGTCTGGTTTGCTGGAGGAACTGGTGAAGAAAGGTTTGTTTGTTTGTTTGTTTGTTTGTTTGTTTGTTATGTCGTACCCGGTTGTGATCGGCGGAGACGGCAGTCTGACCAGCGGAAATTGCTTCCAACAAGAGTGGGCGGGTCTGCTGGAGGAACTGGTGTTACCTACAGAACTCAGAAACAATGACTTTACCACCATACTACAAGATTCAGCAACAGTCCAGTACTGTCAATGTTAAGAATGCTTAATGAAAAGAAATGACACTGATGAGTTGTTATATACTTTAAGTTTCATTCTTGAAAAACCCAACATCTACAGTGATAATGATACTAGTCCATAATTTTAATATGTAATCACATTTTAGTCTTATTGTTGTAATTCAATCATGAACGTTGAATTCATGTACAACAAGACACAATTCAGCCTCTGGCTGCTAGACCCTTGTTTTACCCATAAACCATTTTATTGATTGATTGATGTCAATAATTGATTTTCCCTGCTGCATCCACAGGAGAGATCACTGCTGAGCAGAGTAAGAACTGTTCCCACCTCAACATTGTCGGCATGGTGAGTACGAGAGAGAAATTATTTTCACAACATAGCACAATATTTGAAAATGGTTTTCAGATCTCAGATACCAAGAGACTTCTCCAATGATACTATGTTAGGCCTATTCCAGTGTATAAGACAGTTAGGGTCAGGGTAAGACTTTAGAAGTTAGGGTTAGTGTTAGACTTTTAACTCATAGATAGTTTCTGAAGCACTAATATTTGACATACATTTTACCGTTACTGTGTTACGTGTATGTAAGATTAAGCTTGATAATTAATGTCACAACTCTTTGCCTCATTTTCATTCAACATTGAAGCCATGAAATGATGCATCTATTGTCTTCCTAGAGTATCAATGGGTAAAACTGGAATGTCTACTGAATATCATTTCCTCTTTTCTCCAGGTTGGTTCCATTGATAATGACTTCTGTGGCACGGACATGACGATCGGCTGCGACACTGCGCTCCATCGTATCATGGAGTCCGTGGATGCCATCACCACCACCGCTCAAAGGTACCTCTCAACTCCACAATTCTTCCTTAATATGTTGGGTTAACTTTTAGGGAATTATCAGGTTTGGGGTCGACAGGGTTTCCTGAAAGAAAATAAAAGGGCATGACAGCGTTGGTCCTGCTGAGAGTCACTGTAGCACCGGTACCCGGCCTGCCAGTGGGCGGCAGGCAAGTAAGGCAAGGGAGGAAAACCTTACTGCACAGCTCTTCAATGCAAGACGTTTGCGACCGGCAGTTCTGTGCCAGGATTGGGCTCATCGGCCATACCAGGACCCACAAGGATGACTGAAGTCAAGATCTTAATCAAACGTTGATGGATGAACAACAATAGCAACACTATAAATGTTATATAATGATATGGAATAACTCTTAGTCTATATACTATAGTACTGTGGTTGCCTTATGCTGATGACATAATTTGTTTGTTTGTTTGTTTACAGCCACCAGCGTACGTTTGTTATGGAGGTGATGGGCCGCCACTGTGGCTACCTTGCGCTGGTGACTGCCCTCGCCTGCGGAGCTGATTGGTTGTTTATCCCGGAGTGGCCGCCGGAATCCGACTGGGAGGATCACATGTGCCGCCGTCTGTCCGAGGTGAAAGAAAGATTCTTGGTTTTTCATAGAAATTTGACAAAATTATCTAACACTCCAAGGTTGAAGTATCATCAATAGATCCTCACTGCTGCTGTTTTTGCCTGTGGGAGTAGAACTTTGTAGAAGGGTTGCAAAGAATTACGGTTAAGGAATTGAAGTCTGCCATCTCTGTATTTCCTTGTTTTCATACATTCAAATGAATATCAGATTCTGTAATGATTTTTCTAAAATCAAAATTTGTCTAATATATGTTTCTCTGTTATTTTGCTTTTTTAATCTGCTACCTAACCTGAAAGAAATAAAACTTTGGGGCCAAATTGCTACCTTTGTCAGCATGTATTTTATGCCTTGAAGATGTTGAATGCCACAATGTCATAATTTTTACCTTTAATAGTTACGAACCGCGGGCAGTCGGCTGGGCATCGTGATCATGGCGGAAGGAGCGATCGACCAGAAGGGGAACGCCATTACGTCCAACAGGGTCAAGGAGGTCAGGAAAATATATAATTCTGATTTCAGCTTTTTCTGATCCTCAATCGAATACAGAGTCAAACCAAGTCGGCAACCATCTGGCATTAGCAGCCAGTCACACAAGCCACACTGAAACAGTCCCATCCATTTTTCAGGGCTCAAATACCACCTGCATATGCACGTTAGTGCACCTGGTAAAATTGGAGCTGTGCAGGTATTTCTGATGTCTACCTGCACCTAACCTGCGCTGGTCCATGTACTGGGTTTTATACATAAATTTCATATGATGTAGGTGTATGTGGATTGTTATTAGCTGCATTGAATGTTACCACTTCCACCTATTAAGGTAGTATCTCAGGGTGGCTGAGCAAAATTTCAAAATGATATTTTCCAAAAAATAACTATCAATGTTATTTTCTATGTAATTCTATTTTCATAATCTAACATACTTTCCCATCAAATGTTCCTTTTTGTCTGTCAAAATTCAAGGTCAAAGTAGCTGTCTAAAATTACGCAAAAATTTCAAACTCATCATAACTTTTAAAACTTGGTATCATTGGATAGGTCTTAGTAAAACAAATAGAATGGTTTTTATTTCAACAAAATCGGACATACCGTTAGAGAGTTATGGCCATTGAAAGGCCTGAAAATTATGCATAATTTCTCTTGATCAGCTAATTAAATATGCAAGATTACAATATCTCTGTACTCATACAAGATACAAGGAAAAAATTTGGTGTACAGGGGTTTTATAATATGTTGATTTGAATTATTGTCCTGAAATGTATACATCTAGTTCAGAAATGATGAATAATCCTGAATAATTGAGTTCCAGGGGTAATAAAATCAGAGTCCACTAATTAAATATGCAAAATCACCATATTTTCCCTATCCTTGAAGATACAAGAAAAAAAATTAGTATACAGGGGTTTTGGCACATGCTGAATTCAAATTTGACCTCAAAAACATCACTTTGGTCTTTTTACAACCTGTAAAAGTGGATTACGTCACTACTACCACAACAACTTGATTTTTACGGCCTAATTTTTGAAAAACTGTTCATCGAAAATGTGTAAAATTAGTTTTATTATGAAATTTACCCTGTAAGGAAAAACTTCGTGCGCTCCCGACGCAAAACAATGCTATTTAGTGCTCCCAAATGCTGTTAGTATAAGGGGTAATTAAAATTTCAGGAAAAAAATTAATAAAAAATCAGCATGACAAGGTATGATAAAATCCACGCGCAGATCTATTCAAATCACTATTATGCACATTTCTGAAAAGTTTCAATAATAACAGGCAAAATACAAGTCAAAATTTAGGCTTTTTAGGCTTTTTTTTCTAAAAATGGGCGTGGCCTAAAAGTAGTTGATGACGTCATTGTGACATCATACCAATTTGCATAAATTATCTTTATGCGTTAGGGTACTACCTTAGAAAAAATCAAGGTCCATACATTATCTAAGATGGTAATTTTAGAAGACCAAAAACACCCTCAAAACTCCTCAGCCACCCTGAAATTCTACCTTAAGTAATATGCTGTATAAAAAAAAAATAGCAATTGTTCCTGAACAATTTTAGTATGATCTATTAATACTTCCCAAATTCAGAGTGGTGCAGGTAAAGTTTGTCTGGTGCAGGTAATTTTCAATGTTATCTGCACCAGTGCAGGTATGTAGAAAAAAGTATTTCGAGCCCTGATTTTTACATACTTAACCAGTTAACCAGTTAACATACATAGTTAAGCAGATTTGACTGCAGTAGTATCAAGTTTTCAATCATGTCATAACTCAACAAAACTCAGCCAAGTCAGTACTAACGCCTTGCAAAAGATTGTGGCAGTGTTTGTCGGATGTAATGCTTTCAACCTATTTTGACATTATTCTTTTCACAAAACGTGTATTTTTTTGGCATATTGTCTGAACAGTCTGATCTTTCTTTAGATCATCTCGACCCGCCTCGGCCACGACACCCGTGTGACAGTACTGGGGCACGTGCAGCGCGGAGGGAACCCATCAGCCTTCGACCGCGTGCTGGTCAGTACTTTTTAAGTCCCTTTACTGTTTTTCCAGTCCAGTGTTTACAGATTAGTAACTGTAAGTGTTGAGTCTGACAGAAGAAGAGAGATCACTAGGATCTTTGTGGGACTGGAAGGGTTTAAAAAACAGAAAGGGTAAAGGGGTGAAGTCTGTCATCTCTGATTTCCTTGGTTTACAGGCAGAATGACTGACCAGCCCTTTACCTTTTGCCCTTGACCTTAATTTGCCCTGTGCAGGGTTGCCGTATGGGTGCGGAGGCGGTGTTGGCCCTGCTGGAGGCGACCCCTGACACGCCGGCCTGCGTCGTGTCGCTGGACGGAAACCAGGCGGTCAGGGTCAACCTCATGGAGTGTGTGGAGAGGGTAAGGTTCATAGGTCAACCTCATGGATTGTGTGGAGAGGGTTCATAGGTCAACCTCATGGATTGTGTGGAGAGGGTAAGGTTCATAGGTCAACCTCATGGATTGTGTGGAGAGGGTAAGGTTCATAGGTCAACCTCATGGAGTGTGTGGAGAGGGTAAGGGTCATAGTTCAACCTCATGGAGTGTATGAAGAGGGTAAGGAAGGGGAGAGTCTGTCAGTTGATTTTTAGGGGTCTTAAGGGGGGGTAATGTAAAGCCTCATGAAAGAAGTCATGGGTCTCTCAAGTTTAGTTTATACAATGTTAAGAATAAAGGGTTAATGAACAGCCCAGAGGTGTATTTTAAAAAACAATTGGTGTCATGATGCCTGGTCCTTTGGTATAACCCCCAAATAGAACCACTGAGTGAGCAAAATGAGTGAAACTTTATAGCCTTTTACAAGTAGATGTTTTTACTCATATTCTAACCTATGCTATGGACCGATTGTAGGACTCAAAATTGTTTCTGTTGCAGACCCAGCAGGTAGCAGCTGCTATGAAGAAGGGAAACTTTGAGAACTGTGTGAGTCTCCGGGGCAGGTAAGGGATATTCCATCCCTCTGATTCTGAAGGATGCTTTAATATTCATAGGTTCATAGAAGCTTCACCAGAAAAAAACCTGAACTACTCACAGTGACATTTTACTGTCACAGTAGTTCAGGTTTTCTTCTGGTGAAGCACGATCATTTGAATAAGAAAATGAAAACTAAAACCACTAAAGACAGCTAGAGAAAAAAACTTAGTACATGGCATGTGTGCCAAAGGAGAATATTGTGTGGACGCTTGTTTGAAACTAATCCATTTTTCATGTCATCAAGATAGTTATAGAATAACATGCTAAACTATGCTTATAATGTATATGAAGTGCTTATGATATTTTGTTGTGAATAGAATCATTTTACTGGAATGTGTTTGTTTTTCTCTGTTCAGGAGTTTTAAAAACAACCTAGAGATCTACAAGATCCTGAGTCACGTGAAACCCCCCAATAACCCCCAGCAGGTAGGATGGTTCGGTCCGCTGTGCACGAAAATGTACCAAAATTACGAAGACTATTCCATTTTGAATATTGGCAAGGGGTGGTCAGGAAATAATCACTTTTCTTTACGTTGGTGGAGAAAAGTATATTAGTTATACTTTGATATGTTATACTTTGTAATTATAATAAGTTGGTACAAAAGTATATTACAATGTAAAACATTATACTATGTGACCACCCCTCCATTCTAGATGGAATAACCCTTGCAGTTGTATTGGCAAGGCAAGTTGTAAAATGAAATTTCTTAAATTTTGTAAATTGAGCTCAAATCGATTTTCTGTTGAAATATCTGATTTGACTTCTAAAGTCTGGTAGGTAACATCAATAAATGTTGATAATTTTATAATCTGTATTATTTACATGATTCAGAAATTAGAGTAACTGAAAATTCCATTTGAAAGTAATTGTCAAATGGATTTTTAAGCATACAATGTGTAGTGCAACTCTAGATCTTGACAATATGTTTTTGAATGTCACTGTGTTTTGTGAGTGCGGTGTGTTGACATTTGTGGTGTGGTTTTGCTGTGGTGATTCACTAATTACTGTTTAATCTGGATAGAATCTTAATTCTGACCAGGGATCATAGACTGAAGCAATTTGACACAAGAAGAATAACACACTGACACGCAGGCTTTTAGCCAGGCATGCATCAACGCATCATCTGGACACACTTTTCTTAGAATAACAAGAAATTTGATGCCCCTGGACGCCCTGTGTTGGGGAGAAAATCATCTGACAGGCATGAAATTCTGATTGACCAGGGATGCTACCAGGTCATCCGTGGTCACAGTCCACTACTGTGACCTCTGTAACAATATTTTTGCCTCTTGGGATACCTTAGAATGCACTATTTTAACAATAAAACAATCAAAAACTCTGCACCATGAAAGGTGGATGCCCCCAGATCCCCCTACAATAGTCACTTACCGCGACTCACCAATAAGTTTGGACACCCTATAATAAAATCCTAGCTAAAAGCCTGCTGTTACGGCATCATCGAAACAACAACATGGAAATGGAATTTCTGGAGTCAGAAAAGGCTGAGTTTCTGAAGACAGTTTGTCAGAAACGGTCACTGAAACTTTGGCTCATGTTAACATGTGGTTGTCAAGCAACAATTTTTACCATCAAAGTCCATGAGCCAAATCTTTAAAAGAACTCCCGAAAATAGTTTCATCAGGTTGGTAGAATATAGGAGAATTCTTTTGATACAACCAGCAGGTACTTACATTGTAAACTTTTACGTTTCAATGTCTCTCAGACACTTTCGTCAGAGCTTTCAACTGAAGTTCTGCTTCTCACCACTATATTTAGCCGATGTAGGTGGCGCTTCTGTGGTGAGAAAACAACCCCAAACCGGGACAAGGGGGGTACAAGCTTATCCACGTTTGGGATTGTCTTCTCACCGCAAAAGCGCCACCTACATGAGAAGCAGAACTCCAGCTAGAAGCTCTGACAAAGATGTCTGAGAGACATCAAAACGTAAGCAATGTAAGTACCTGCTAGTTGTGTAAAAAGAATTCTCCTATATCCTTTAAAAGAACTGCTCTATGAACCCTACAACAGTTACTATAATACTAACAGCTTCTAATTCACAGTTAGTTTTTCCTGGGTGGCAGCGAATCAAGGGTCTAAGGTCTGATCGGGTGAATTTTCGCACCACACGTTTTTTTAGGGCGGTCATGACAATGATTTTTCCGACGAACAGTCGGCAGTTGTGGTTAGGCGGATGTCGCGTTGCAGCGTGGACGGGACCGCCCAACATTTCTCGCCGCCTGGAACGTCGGTGTCCCAACCGGCCCCGGCGAAACGACCGCGTTGGTCAGCTGATATCGACAACCCAGTGAGAAATGAAAGATAACGACACGCACAAACACCGCTGACTTCTTGTGTGGACTGTCCCTTTCTTGTGTGTCATACCAGTGTTTTTACTTCTACTTCTTCCCAGTCCTCCTTTTTAGGTGTAAAGGAAACACTTTTGTGAGACCTTCTTCCTCTTGCCAATGTGCGAACACCAACTTTTGTGTCTGTGACTGTGTCCCAACATTTTTACTTCTGCTTCTTCCTAGGTGTTAATAAGGGTACACTTATTCGAGACCTTCCCCCAAGTTTTGTGTGTCAAACCAATGTTTTTACTCCTGTTCCTTCCCTGAGTCCTTAGTCTATACTTCTTAGGTGTATAGGGAACACTTTTGTGAGACCTTTCTCCACTTGCCAACTTTGTGTGTCATACCAACTTTTTTACCCCTTTCATCTTACATTCAGGTGTTGAGGGAACACTTGTGAGACCTTCTTTCCCGAGTCTGTCAAGCTTCCAATAATTATTCCCTGTCATCTCTAATGTATCGTATCAATGTTTTGACCACTTCTGTCCTAGATTTAGGTGTAAGGGAACACTTATGTGTCTCACTGTCTGAGACCTTCTTCCTCATTCCCAAACATACACAGTGTCATGATATAGCTTATAGAAAATACTAGTAGTAGGTTGTTTTAGAATGGAAAAATAGAGTTCTTTGAGGAACAGAACACTGTGCCGTGACTAATTTCTTTTTAGATTTTAATCATTTCTTATGATTTTTCTGTATGTATCAATTCATCATGTTCTGTAGACGTGTTTATATAGTGTTTTGCGTACATGTAGTTTTATAAAAGGTAACGGGGCAAAATATTGCATTGAAAGCATGAAGAATGATTATGCATTTTGACGCTCATTGGAATGTTGTTTGGTTGCACTCTGCATAAAACTTCACCTTATTTCAACAAGCACAGCTTGCAAACTTTTTCCTTTATTCTTGTCTATTTGTGTCTTTTTTTGTCTGTGTCTCCAGTGTTTTCTCACATATACATATTGTCATTTAGTGACACTTTGTAGCTTGCAGAATGTCTGTTAAATGCTTGGTCTTAAAGATAAGTACAGTTAAAGTAGAGGCAGATGTTCAATTTAAACACGTCTAGAAAAAGTTAAACGTTTCCGCACAATACTAGTAGTTCTGGCGCTGAACTGAACTAGTAGTTAAACTTGCAATGCTTTAGGCTGCATGTATACTAGATGATGTTATAACTTCAGTAAAATGAAAGTAAAGCACTGAAATTGCTTGTAATTGCTATGCTTATATCTTAGCCACATTGTACATTTATTAGCTTAAACTTTTTTTTCATTTTGCATGTTACTTTGCAACATGATTTATTTTATTTATGCATGTTCATACAGTCAAACCTGCCCGAGCGACCACCTCTTCTCAGCGACCACCTGGCCATTTCGACCACTTTTTCTCGGTCCCGATTTATTTTCCCATTGACTTAAGCATTAAGCGACCTTTTCTCAACGACCACCTGGCCAACGCGACCGCGACCGGCCCAAATTGGGACCCATAACGACTGCATCATTTTCAAAATTGAGGTTTTCATCAATTCTTGATGATAACTAGCACGATTTTGTGCCGAAATCGCCCAGTTTTGAATTCGTAGAATTTTGGGGTTAAATTTAGTGTGCCTGTTGTATTTGAGATTAAAGACCTCGCTTCTTTGCTTGCGTGCAGTGTGCTTGCTTTATGCCATTAAGCACAATGGAAACCATTTATACTTTCCATCGGGCATGTTTTGAGTCGATACTCTTCTCAGCGACCACCTGTCCAAATCGACCGCTTTTTTCCGGTCCCCCGGGTGGTCGTCTTGGGCAGGTTTGACTGTATTTTTGTTTGCGCTATGATTTGTTTGTCATGCTACATGTTCACGTCTGTTTTGGTTGTGTTTGTTTTCAGCTTAGGACTGGAGTTGAATGCGAGGTAGGAAGACTAGAGAGTTGATATCATTAACTAGAGAGTTAATATTGTTAACCAGAGAGTTGATATTGTTAACCAGAGAGTTAATATCATTAACTAGGCGAAAACTAGAGAGTTATTATCATTAACATGACATGTTAATGTGCATGTTTACCAGTTCAAATTCAAGATCCTTCCTCTAGTGTAGGCTCTCTGCACAAGAGACCAAAAGTCTAAATTTGTTAACTGTAAGGTGTTTCTGTTTTTGAAGACCATGTTATTTTATTGAGTTGTTCAAGACAGATCTAGATTCTATGTTGTGCTCAGGTATGCAGACCAACTCACACTGTTACACACACCAATTATTTATTTTCTTGATCCTTCTTGGCAAAAATTCAGGCTTATGCCACCATCACGATTTCAAACCAGGGCCCAGCCAAGATGTTTACACAAACAAAAACAAAAAAAGATTTTTGAAGGAACATTTCACAAATTATGATCTTGGCTTAATCTTTTTACATTCTGTGTGTTTTGTTGTCTTTTATATCATACCATGATTCAAGAAAGCTGTCTGGCCAGCTCCCTGGTGTGGAAATATGATCAGAGCAAAATACTTGTCGTGCTTATATCTAGAGGAATAGGTCCAGGTTGTCAGATTTTCCCTAGTCTTACTAGTCCAGCTAGATCAATTTGTAACCTTTACCCTTAGATGTGCGATATACAGATAGTCCAGACCTACCCTTTAGGGCTTTAGTTCCTATAGTGGCGTTTACTAACCCTGTTTATCAATATGCAGTGGTAGACGTAATCTAGATTTGATCCCTAACCAGCTACTAGATTTCTCTCCTGTACATGTTGTTTGCAATAATAGTGTTTCGTCCATGTTTCTAGTGTGTACTGACCTGCTAAAATCCCTCTGTTGTCAGAATAAATAACAACATAATGATGACATTTTGAAAATTACTGGAGGTGTTGTCTACAAGTAACGCTAGTTCACCTTTATTCGCGGGGAAACCTTTATTCGTTGTACCTAAAAACAGGTTATTTAGGAATATTACTTACTGGACGGTGGTTTCAAATTGCTTTTTTTTCAATATAACAGTTTGAAACCACCGTCAGTCAACTTGATATTCTGAAATACGGATAAAGGTTACCCCGTGAATAAAGATGAACTAGCGTTACAAGACTTAACCTCTAATTTACATTAATCAGCCAGCTTACTTAAATCTGTCAGTTTGAAAAACAGCTTGTTTGAGATCTCTATATTGTAACACCCTCAAGTATATGCACAGTTTAGATATAATGTTAGTTCACCTTTATCCACGGGGTAACCTATATCCGTTCTACTTACAAACAGGGAATTTAGGAATATCAAGTTGATGGACAGTGTTTTTAAATTGCATTTTTGTTAGGTATTGCAGTTTAAAACCACTGTCTGTTGACTTAATATCCCTACATACCCTAGTCTTGAATGCAACGGATAAAGGTTACCCCACGAATAAAGGTGAACTAGCATTACAGGAGACACTGTGTTATACTTGGGAATGTTGGGTTGGAGATGTGTTTGGAGTTTAAATGTATCTTTTCAAGGTGGAAGAGTTACGTACCTGGTGAAATTGTGTTTAAATGTTACATGTAGTAGTTAAAGTTGTACTCTTATCTAGCTCCTAGTTTCTAGCTCCTTATAGCCTATAAGCTCTTATGATTACATTCTTCCTCTCTTTTCCACTGTTAAGGACATTGTTTAGGAACAGCTTTTTGATGCAATGAACTGTTCTCTGCTTTGCAGCTCTAACTTCTTGTCATGTAGATTTCAGAGCTCTTTCTTTACAGCACTGTGAGCAGTCTTACACATAGTCTCCTGTACTCGGTTGGTTGATTGTTAAACTCTGACCTTTCCAGCACGTGTTTAACATCGGTATCATGAACGTGGGCGCTCCCGCCGCGGGTATGAACGCCGCGGTGCGGTCAGCCGCCAGAACCGCCATCTTGAACGGGCACCAGCCGTACGCCATTTACGAGGGGTTCGAGGGCCTTGCAGAGGGAAGGGTAAGTGTTGCAGGGTCTCAGCTAAATCTACCAGTAATGAATTTATATGACTGAAGACCTTTATTATGTACTACATTATATACCCACAGGATTAAGTACTGGTCGCAACAAAAGAATAGTTGACATATGCATGATATACTGTATAAAGCTAGTTCACCTTTATTCGCGGGGTAACCTATATCCGTTGTACCTAAAAACAAGATATTTAGGGATATCACGTAGATGGACGTGGTTTCAAATTGCCTCTTTTCAATATAATGCAGTTTGAGACCACCGTCCGTCGACTTGGTATCCCGAAATACCCTGGTGTTGAATACAACGGATAAAGGTTACCCCGTGAATAAAGGTGAACTAGCGTTAATACAATGTCGCCCAATACAACACCTCCACTAACATACCACAGCTTCAGGGTAACCTATATCCGTTGTTTCTAAAACCAGGGTACTTAGGAATAGCTAATCAATGGAAGGTGGTTTAACTCGACAGCACTTTGAAAATATTGCAGGTTGAAACCACCGTCCGTCAGCTCGACATCACTATAAATACCCTGTTTTTAGCAGATAAAGGTTACCCCATGGATAAAGGTGAACTAGCGCTATATCTGCTTTGCTCTGTCGCTCTGCAGCTGAAGAAGTTACAGTGGATGGATGTTGGTGGCTGGGTCGGGTCTGGTGGCGCAAAGCTTGGGGCTAAAAGGTGAGACCAGCAAAAACTGGCAAGGGAGACTTGGAAGCAAACATTTCTGTCAAGTCTTTGATGGTGTCTCCACGGCCTGTCCCTCTGTTCTAGAACTGAAATTTGCTTTTTTGGAGTCAGAAATTTCACTGCAGCCGTCCAAAAAGCATGAGCTTGGTGACCATATTGATGAAAATTTATTTCTGTTTGTTTGAAATGATAGATTTAAAAGTTTGAATGAAAGGCCTGGGTTAGAATTGCCAAAATATCATCTGGACCCCTCTTTTTCACGAGCTAGGACTCAAACATGGGTTTGTATCTAAGGTATCGCTTTTTGTTACAATTAATACCATTTACTTGTACTACCAGTTCTTTAATGCTTTGATAGCCAGCAAGGCTAAGTCCAAAGACTTGACAGATTTGTTTGGTACTTCTAAGCTTTTCCAAGACATTTTTTACCATGAAGAATGATTTCCTTGCCTTTCAACCATCACTGAAAATATACAGGTTAGAATGCCCAACTGGATGGATGTTGACAAGTTAATAATGAAGGGAGGTTCCTTCCTGGGCACAAACAGGTAAACAACATCAACAAAACCGATTTGGTGTATTGCGTATCTGGGGCTGTAAGGCTTTATTTTTTTTTTACCTTATTTTATAATCTATATCTAATCTAATCTTTCATGGAACCACGTGGCGCAGTGGCAGCATTTGCGGCTTGAGACCGAGAGGTCGCGGGTTTGAATCCAGCTCCCGTGTCACCGATTTTGTGCCCTTGGGAAAGGCACTTTACACGACTTGCCTCACTTAACTCAGGTGTAAATGAGTATCTAGCTGCGGCTAGTGGCGTTGTGTGGCCTTGGTAGGGCTTTGTGGCCGAGACAAGCCTTAGGGGCATGTTCGGGCATGACGCACCCGCCATGGCACACAAGTCCGGGGTAGAAGGAGACGGATACTCCAAACAACAAAGCTGCATCTGCTGGGGCCGCCTCACACGTTGCATACAGTTGCCCCTGTGAAAATTAGTGCTCCAGTAGACGAGAGGGTGGAGAAGGAATTGCACACCCCTCCTTCACCATAAAAAGTCATGTGCAGGTCAGGCAAGCAGGCAAAAAGCCGGTCTGCCTCCTCATCTGTCCAATCGACAGGAGTCTGAACCACAAAAACTCTTTCATGACGGACCATCATCTACTCACCTGTCACATAGTATCAGGTCTGGAATAGGCTATAGGCAAATTCATTCCACATCAGTTGGCGTGTAATCGTAACATTTTGGACAGTCAGGGAGCCAGAACTTTGCAGTAGGATTTTGTGCACTGTTGACTGTGCAATCGTAAAATTTCATTGTTTGACTATTGTTACAAACAAAAAGGCATATCCAAATACAATTCAATCTCTACAACTGGATAAAAAGCAGATATTTATTTGCGGATGTCTCGAGTGACATCCTTCAGCGTCACTAGAATGAACTAGCAGAACAATTCAATACATTGTCAAGTACAGCTATCTAAAAAAACTGGTTTAACCACTAACTCGTTAGGATCATATGCAAAAAATCTCTCAAATGTAAATCATGTAAATCATTCATAAACGTAAAAAGGCATATCTTACTGCTAGATTTTAAAGCATGGTTGTTCCTTTCTCAGGACCCAGCCAGCGAAGCTTGGCCTGCCCCAGATCGCCAGCAAGTTCAAGGAGTTCAACTTGAGTGCGCTGCTCATCATTGGTGGGTTTGAGGTAAGGACTTTGGACTGTGCCTCACCGGTGTAAAACCAGATGAATTATGTATTATGTATGTATGAGGTAAGCAGTACAGCCCACATTGGCTACCTATACATGTGCATATAGAGTACAACACAGTGTATTCCGTATCCGAGGTACCTACCCGACCGTGGGAGGGCTGGGACCGAGGGTGATGCGGAATACACCGTGTTGTATTCTATTTATGTCATACCCACCTGAGAAAACCCCTGTTTTGATGCAAAATGCGCCAGAAGTTGAACAAATTTGGTGCCCTCGAACAAAAAAGTTCGAAACAGTTCGATTTATTCGAATGGAATTATACGGAAGTTATGGCCCGGTCCGGAACACCCAAACATTTTTGCGTCACAGGTATGACATAAATCCCCTTACAAAAGAGTCAATTGTCCTGTTATCTGTAATCAACAATGTTCACCACAAACACAGACAAACTAAGATACAATAAACAATGATTGACTTGACGATGTTTTTACTCCTCTCTGTAGGCATATGACAGTGTATTGCAGCTAGCCGAGGCCCGACCACAGTACAAGGAGTTCTGTATCCCCATGGTTGTGATTCCCTGCACCATCAGTAACAATGTACCAGGGACGGAGTTCAGTTTGGGCACGGACACCGCTCTCAACGCCATCACTGATGTAAGTAATCTCTGGGATTAGAGTTTGGTTTAGAGTGATTATAAGGATTAGGATCTGGGACTGCAATGGTGGTGATACCCTGTACCATCAGTAACAATGTACCAGGCACGGAGTTCAGTTTGGGTACGGACACCGCTCTCAACGCCATCACTGATGTAAGTAATCTCTTAGTACACCAGTTGAATGGCAGAGTTATCTTGAAAAAATGGGATTTAGGGATATCAAGTTGGATGTTGGTTTTTAACTGCAAAAGCTTCGTCCGTCTGTCGACTTGCTATACCCAAATTCCTTGTTTTTGTAAAATAGCTAATTTAGGTTGCCCTGCAAATAACCAGTGTTAGTGCTGGCACATTGCTTTACACGAAGTAGTTACAGTTACATGTAGAATGAAATGTAAAGATGTACTTACTGTCTATGAAATTAGTTTTAATGTTAGCAGCATATGTACTATGATATTAAGGTTTAATTAGGATAAGGAGTTAGGATTCGGTTTAGAGTTATGGCTTAATTGTCTTCTTGCTGTTTTCCCAGATCTGTGACCGCATCAAGCAGTCAGCCAGCGGCACCAAGCGTCGGGTATTCGTGGTGGAGACGATGGGCGGGTACTGTGGTTACCTAGCAACCCTCGCCGGGCTCGCGGGAGGGGCGGACGCCGCGTACATCTTCGAGGAGAGATTCGGCATGAGAGACCTGCAGGTCAGCTGTTTGTTTGTTTTTGTTTGTTTGTGGGTATTGTGGTTACCTAGCAACCCTCGCCGGCCTGGCGGGTGGGGCCGAAGTGACGTACATCTTTGAGGAGAGATTCGGCATGAGAGACCTGCAGGTCAGCTGTTTGTTTGTTTGTTTGTTTGTTAGTTTGTGGGCATTGTGGTTACCTAGCAACCCTTGCCGACCTGGCGGGCCAAGCCGAAGTGACGTACATCTTCGAGGATAGATTCAGCATGAGAGACCTACAAGTCAGCTGTGTTTGTTTGTTTGTTTGTGGGTACTGTGGTTACCTAGCAACCTGGGATGGCGGGCAGAGCAGATGACGCGAACATAGTTGAAGAGAGATTCAGCATGACAGACTTAAAAGTTATCTGTGCAAAATTTCCCATTTCACAGTGTAGTCAGTTTTAATTTCAGGATTGCCAGAATAAAACCTGAAGCCATTATAGTGGCTTCTCGTGTTAAAAGTGGTTAACAATTGTACCTTACTGTTTGACTGGCACTAAAAAGCTATGGATAGTATGATATTACATGTAAGTAGGCAGAGTGTTTATAACCTGAATTGTTGAAAATAGTGTCAATCTTGGAAACACTTGTGTGGTTCAGAATAGTTATTTGCCATAAAAACATGCATATTTTTTCCATTCCCACAGAATGATGTTGAGCACCTGGCCAAGAAGATGGTGGAAGGTGTGGAGAGAGGACTGATTCTCAGGTGAGAAGAGCTCCACCTAGCAGGTTGTTATAGAACTACAGCCGTGGCCAATGAAACCTCAGCAAGACTATATATTTATTAAGATCTGCAGATGGAAAAGCCAAAGAAAAATATGGCCATGTTGATTTCATTGTATGGTTTATGTTATCCTCTGAATGACATCCACACTGACACTGCCATCCCTGTCTCTGGTGCTGAATGACATTCACACTGACACTGCCATCCCTGTCTCTGGTGCTGAATGACATTCACACTGACACTGCCATCCCTGTCCCTGGTGCTGAATGACATTCACATTGACACTGCCATCCCTGTCTCTGGTGCTGAATGACATTCGCACTGACACTGCCATCCCTGTCCCTGGTGCTGAATGACATTCGCACTGACACTGCCATCCCTGTCCCTGGTGCTGAATGACATTCGCACTGACAGTGCCATCCCTGTCCCTGGTGCTGAATGACATCCACACTGACACTGCCATCCCTGTCCCTGGTGCTGAATGACATTCACATTGACACTGCCATCCCTGTCTCTGGTGCTGAATGACATTCACACTGACACTGCCATCCCTGTCCCTGGTGCTGAATGACATTCACACTGACACTGCCATCCCTGTCCCTGGTGCTGAATGACATTCACACTGACACTGCCATCCCTGTCCCTGGTGCTGAATGACATTCGCACTGACACTGCCATCCCTGTCCCTGGTGCTGAATGACATTCACACTGACACTGCCATCCCTGTCCCTGGTGCTGAATGACATTCACACTGACACTGCCATCCCTGTCCCTGGTGCTGAATGACATTCACACTGACACTGCCATCCCTGTCCCTGGTGCTGAATGACATTCACACTGACACTGCCGTCCCTGTCCCTGGTGCTGAATGACATCCACACTGACACTGCCGTCCCTTAATCTCCAAGCAGATCTTGCTGTGGCAAATGGGAAGGTGTTTAGCCGGCAGAGGAGTTATTGGCCACAGCGAAGATCTGCTGCAGAACGCACCGGTCAAAGGCTATATCAGGCATGTCACCTGCGCTGAGTAAAAGGGACGAATTGCCCCCTGCCTGCTGTGCCTAGGATCACGGAAAGGGACGTCTGTAACACTATCTTGGGTTTTCTATGACA